>NC_056738.1:16140955-16408300 GCF_019279795.1 Protopterus annectens | reverse complement strand
GTAGGGTCGGGGAATGGTATTTAGTACTGGACAAGCAGGCGATTGCTGGCAAATGTTGTAGGTGTGAAGAAGCTCTGTATACGATAGTTGTTGGGTTTAGTTCGAACCAATTTAGGCTTTCAGTGCTACACAGTACTGGGTTATGAAAGGGGGATTTGCTGATAATTTATCCACCTTATTATAGCATTGCTCAAATTTTCATAGTTTCATAGGTGTGTACTAGGCTAATGGCCCTGGGGCCTTTTCAAGCCTAGTCATAGGATTACCCTGGCATAGTGCCACCCGACCTTAGTTCTCAGTGCCACTGTCGAGTAGAGCCACTGGGGTGAATTTTCTATTTCACATCCACTCAAGACCCCTCTTGAAGAGGGTCAGTGAGGTGCTCTGCTTGACATGTATGTGAAGTCTATTCCATAGCATGGGCAGGCTCTGGGTTATGAACCTGTCCCTCCAGCATGTTCTGTTAATTGTGCTAATGAGGTTGAGGTCTCGGCGATACTGAAGATGGTTAACCCACCCATAAGTTCGTGCAGGAATGGGAGTGACCTCCGTGACTGACATGCCAGAGGGCAGCAATTCACACAGGAAAGTGGCCATGATTGGCACTGAATGCACAGTATGTAAAATGTAAAAAATGCATTCAAACAAAAAATTTAATTTAATTCATACATTTCTTTGTTATAACTTGTAAATAAAAGGGAGTGAATTTATCTTTAAATCTGTAAAAAAAAAAAAAAAAAAAAATTGCCCATGTATAATTTTTTTATTCATAGGTTCATAGATTAGTACTAGGCTAACTGCCCTTGCGAGCCATTTTAAGCATAGCCAATTATCCCTTGTCAGACTCAAACCCTGCACCTTGTGTTTGCAAGGCAAACACCTTAACCATTAGGCCACCCTCCCAGCCCTTAGAACTTCACATTTAGGTCCACTATTATTTATTTATTTTTGAAATTTAAATTGTTGTTATTGCTCGAGTTAAAAAATTTGTTTATTTTAACGTTAAAAATGCAGCTGTACTACTTGGTTCTTCTTTTCTAATAGCTATATTTTTTTCCCCAATGATTCAAAACAGTATTGTAGTGAAACTAGTCTGTGACTTATCTAAACTTTGTTATTCAGATGTACTGACATCGCCGTAACAAACAGGGTTTGGCTGTGGCTTGCTACTGTGCATCGGGTGGGTTAACCATCTTCAATAAATCGCCAAGGTCTCTGGAGCGTGTGATGCTGAGGGATTGGGATTTCTTTAGATGTAGCATTTCTGACAGAGCTGGGTGAGACATGGCTTTGTAAGTCAAGCAGAGATCGCCTCTAAGTAGGCAATATGAGACCGAGAATAGTTGGGGAGTTTTTTGAGTCTGTCCATATAGGACAAGTGTTTAAGGCCTAGGATCCTCTTTGTGAGGTACTTTTGCAGCCTCTCCAGTTGTTGCAGGTGTTTAGTGAGGTACATGCCAAATGGGGCATTGTACTCTATGATTGGCCTAATGAGGGAAGAGTAGAGGGAGACAATTACCTCTTTCTTCCTGGATGCAAAACCCTTAGTAATGAGATGTGCCACGTAGGACTTTCTGACCACAGTGGCAATGTGGTGATCAAAAGAGAGGTTGCTGTCAACCTGTGTTCCCAGATCTCTTATAATGCCTTCAGTGTTCAGTGGACTACCATCAATGTGGTAATTCATGGGAACCAGGTTTTTCCCAAAGTGGATGACAACACATTTTTTGGAATTGAGCTTAAGGCCATGGTTCTGACACCAGTCATTGGGTCACAGTGAGGCCATTCTGTAGGATGTCAACATCACTTGGGGAGTTAATAGCTCCCAACTTGCAATCATCTGCAAACCTTGTCAGCCAGAGTCCCTATGTGTTGGCATGGACTTCAGAGCAGATACCAAAACAGGACAGGACCCAGGACCAAACCCTGTGGGACTCCACTCATGACAAATCGGCAGTCTTACTTGGAGTCAGCGACTTTCACACTGTGGGTTCTATCTGTGAGACATTTTCCAACCCACCTCATGATATAGTAGTTAATGCCAAGCTTAGTGAGTTTTTCTATGATTCCTGAATGAGGAATTGTATCAAACGCCTTGGCCAGATCAATGTAGGCTGTATGAACCACCTTGCCTTCATCCACAGCTCTGGTGACTGACTCAAAGAAGTCGACAAAGTTGAGCAGGCATAATCTACCCTTCACAAGACCACACTGTGTGGGATCCAGAGTTTGGAGATTACCTATATCCTTGTTTATTAGGTCCATGAGGATGTGTTCCATATAAGACTCATCAGACTAATGAGGCGAAAGTTCCCTGGGTCTGTAGTTGCTCCTCCTTTGTGGAGTGGGATGACTGTAGCAGTGCGCCATTTGGCAGGGACAAAGCCTGAGGGTGAGGCTGTGATTGAACAGGGCACACACGTGAGGTGCCAGTTCACTCTGTAGTTCATGTAGAACACAACCAGGGATATTGTCAGGTCCCATAGAAGCTGTATTCTTGGCCTTGGACAGTGCTGTTTTAACCTGTGCAGTAGTAATACTGGGTGCCTGGTAATCTACTGGTATTGTGATTGGCCCTTTGGGGGGAGGGGAGTAAAGTTGGCACTGAATCTGTAGGGCAATATCTGTTGACTCTGTATAGGAGGTACCGTTGTGCAGTAGCTCAGAGCAAATCTGGGTTTTGTTGTGGAGATTTGGTTGTCTTAACTATCTGCTGCAATTCTGTTTTCATACCTAACTTTAGAGGATTTGATGAGGGGTCTCAACTTTTTGTTGAGGCAGATAAGGGAATTTTTCCAGTCTTGAGACTTCACCTTATTCTGCATCAGTTTCCTCCTCCTGTTGTAGAATTTGTTTATGGCAGGGGACCGCAAGATTGGCTTCCTTTTTTTGGAGGAGGGTGTCTTAGTTCTATTGGGTATGGTGAGATCCATGCTTTTGTGTACATATTCGTACAGTGCATTGGTGTATGATTCTGCACTTACTCAGCTATTCTCCATTTGCATGGGTGCCGGGAAGTTAGCCACCTCTGTTTTTAGAATTCCAAAGTTATCTTTGGAGAAGTTTTTCATGGTGGTTACCTTTGCTGAGGGGGTGGAAGGGATGTGGATTACCAAGGTGGTTAGTTTATGGTCGGATGTAAACAGGGAGGAACTGACTATTGATGTAGAGCAACAGTAGCCCATGTTAGTAATGACCAGGTCAAGGATGTTGCTACCTCTAGTGGGGGTAAGAACAAGCTGGTCCAGGGCATTGGAATTAATGAACGCCAGGAAACGTTGGGCAAGTGTATTGGTACAGGAGTAGTTTATCCAGTTAATGGAGTAGTAGTTGGAAGTTGCCTAGTAAGAGAGTGTTAAGTTGGACCCTAATATTCTCTAGGGTGCTTAGAAATGTGGAGTGCGAGTCTTGGGACATGGTTGGCGACCTATAGCAGGCTACGACCTGAATCACTGTCTTACCCAATGTTAGCTGCACCTGAAGTATCTCTGATGCATTATGTTGGGCTACCAGTCTGGAGGTGTGCACATCCTTTATGAATATGGAAACACCACCGCCTTTGGCACTTCGGTCTAAATTCTGGGACTGAAAGGTGTGAAATGAGTTATAGGCTAATAGTGCAGGGGTGCTTTCTTCTGCCTTGAACCAGGTCTCTGTTACAGCACAAATGTCGATGTTCTCCACTTTAAGAAGTGCCTCAAGCGAGTGCATTTTGAGATTGACTTCTAGCATTAAGCAACATGACCCTCAGATTGCATTTGTTTGTAGCCGTTACAGTGGTAATTTGGTCTTTGGAACACCGCCTAAAAAAGGCACTATAGGGGGTGGCAAGAGTTTTGGCCAGTATCTGGAAGCCCAGAGGTGACCGATGCAGGCCATCTCTGGCAAAGCAATCGAGGTCTGTCAATCATGTCATCCCAGGCAGACAGATACTGGATCCCCTTAGAATGACACCAGAAACTTAGCCAATTGTTGAAATCAATTTTCTGCTTGTACTGTGTTATCATTCTGGGTGATGGTAGGATGCTGCTCAGGGCTAGGGTCATACCCGCCTGGGCTACATAATCAGAGAGCTCCTCCCTGTCTCTTTTCATGTAGTCCAGGGAGGTATATCTCAAGTCATTCACACCCACGTGTTACAATGACAAAGTCATATTTGTACCTGTTGAGTGACCTGAGTGCATGCGTTATGTGTTGGATCCTGGCAGCTGACAGCTACTTTCTCCTTATTCAACCTAGTGAGTGGGACATTTCGCTTTTTATGCTGACTGGAAGTTAGTAGGAATGGGTGCTTCATAAACTAGTGAAGGGAGGTGGTAATTAGGGGAGTGTGTAGCTGTAGTTTTGTTGGTGAGAGTTTTTTATGCATTTTTGTATGTGCATCACAAATGTAAGATTATAGGTTCATAGGTAAGTACTAGGGTACCTGCTCCTGCAGACCATTTTATCTAGCTAATTTCCCTTTTTGTGTTTGAAATAATCTATCCCATTTGTTTATAGATTATCAACCATGGGACACACAAGGCCAATTACATATTACCCCTAATGAGAATAACTGGGGTCATACCGTAGGTAATTTGGCCTAACATAAAGCATTTAGGAGCTGCATCTGTCCATCAGCATTGTACTAGGCAGTGTGTATGTACACCACTTCTTATATATACATGTATGTGCACGTATTATTCTATAAAATAGACAAATTTATATATACATTTACAAACACACGTGCACAGTCTTCTTGTGATCCAGCTGGGTATCCACCAGATAACATAACAGTTTACACCTAACCTCTTCAGTTAGTCAACCAATGCTTGAGTGGGGTTTTGTGTCAAATGCCTTGGCCAGGTCAAGGTAGGTAGTGTGAAACATTTTTGCCCTCATCCATCCATTGTTTTGTCACCAAAACAGTAAGCAATAACTGCACTTGACGAAACCCACCTGGGTTAGGTCTAGTGTCTGGAGGTTTCCTGTGTCATTATTGATCATTTCTTCCATGGATTTGCAAATGGGACTAGTGAGATTATGGGGCTATAGTTTCCAAGGTCTGTAGATGGCCCACCTTTTGACAGAGGGCTGACTATTGCTGTTCACCATTCAACAGGCACAAAGCCTGTTTGGTGGCTACAGTTTAAATAGCAATCCAGAGTGCCTGATAGATCATGTTTCATGCTTGGGCCCATCAATGCATTGTTCGTGGCCATACAGCAGACATTGAAGACCTGTTCCTAGTAAAAGCAGGGTGGTTATACTTGATGACATTTTTTTAGGAGAGAGGGCCAAAATTAGAGCTGAAATTGCCTGCCACTAGTTTTGTTTGTTTTTTTTTTGTTTTTTTTTTTTTTTAATATATGTTCTGGATCAGTATAAGTGGCTGCATTAACAATAAGCTCTGCACACATTTGTGTATTGTCCTTCAGGTTACAGATGTAGCTACAGTACGTCTTGTGGTTGTCATTTGGTCTGGGAAGCCAAATTTACCTCAGATTTTGCTTTGGTAGACACTTTTTAATTATTTTATTTTTATTTTACATTTGTTTACCAGGAGAGTCTAACTGGGCATAAAACCCTTTTTCAGCGTCAAGCTCCATTGTTAGACTATAATGTTAGTAGAAAGAAAATCGTATAATAGAAATAAAGAAAAAAACCAGTAACAGACATTCATAACGGTAAAAAGAAACAGAATAGTGAGACAAGACCAATAATCTTATATAACAATGCTTCTAGAAGACATCTTACAATAGTAGCATGTAGTGACATTGTATTCAATGAGTGCAATTACAATATTGTCTTATATACAGGTAGCATAGTAAACTAAAGACTTAAAATCGGATATTAACCGAGAAAGAAAAAAAAAACATAATACGACTTAAATTCAATGCTCATTACATATGCAATTCAAATTTTAAAATCAGCTAGTCCCATGGTTTTGGATTAGTTTTACACTGAGTAGTTTGTTTGAGTGTTTTTATCCTTCCGGGTGGTACACCTCTTAATTTTTGCCATGGTTGTCTACCTTCTGTTATAGAGCATCCCAATGTTGGGATTCCACCAGTGGCTTTTTTTGTTTTGTTTTAGTTACTTCTGTACTTATTCCTGGTGGGTACAGATTACTCTATGCAGCTATTAGCATACTTGTATAAAGTTTCTGTGAACAGTTGTCCAGAGGCAGCATAGTTCTCAGGGGCGGTGGGGGCTTGAAATGTCATATTATCAGGTAATATGTTTGGGCCTGTGAGCCTTAGAGTAGTGCCTGAACATTCTAGGATTAGCTAGGGTTCTGTGTTTTCTTTTTACTTCAAAGGAGGCCATTTTGTGGTCTGACCTTTCTACAGAGGACATTACACCAAGTAATTTGCAGCAGTCTCCCATATTAGTGAGGACAAGAGCTGGTGTGTTTGTGCCCCTGGTCAGTGTAATCATAGGAGATAAGAGATTACTAGGCTATTGACCCGGAGGTCATTTTTAACCTAGCCATTTAAACCCCAATGTAATACGAGGTACTAGTCAATACCCAAGATTGCATTTAGTGATGACTAGCCATGTTCAGGAGGGTTGGGGGTGCTATCCCTGCTGATTTATGGTGCCCCATCCACTCATCCAGGTTCCTCTTGAACAGAGTCATAGAGGTGATTTATTTCAAATGAATTGGTAGCCTGTTCCAAAAACATGGCAGTCGCTGGGAGATAAAGCTCCCTCTCCAACATGTCCTATTTAAGTTGCATGCCATATTTAAGTCCCTGGAACAGGTAGCCCTACACCCATTTGATTTATGGATATGCACTAAGTTCATTAGCTTTGAGTCCTGGCTTTCTCTATAGGCTAGGCATAATTATCCCCCAAGAAGTCTATATGACATGGAGTATAATGATATGGATTTTAGTTGGTCCTTGTAAGGCATATGCTGTAAGCCCTTGATCTTCTTTATTTTAGAAATCTCTGAGGTCACTCAAACTGCTGTAGATGCTTAGTAGGGTACATACCAAATGGGACATTATACTCAATTATGGGTTGGCTAAGTGCCAAGTACAGGAGGGTTATAACTTTTTGGCATTGAGTTGATGCCTTTACTAATCAAGTGAGATACATGGAAAGTTTTCCTTACAATGTTATGCAAGTGGTGGTCGAAGTTAAGGTCGCAGTCAACTTGTGATCCCAGATCCTTTACCAATTCATGGATACTTAGGGTATTGTTATTGATTTGATACTGTGAAGGGACATTTTGTGCCAAAGGGAATGATGATGCATTTCTTTGCATTCAGTTTGAGACAGTGACTAAATTACCAGTTGTTGGCCTGTGTGAGACCATAATGGAGTTTAGTGACATAATTTGGGGATTCAGTGATTGCACCTAGTTTGCAGTCATCTGCAAACTTAGTCAGCCACAACCTCTTTGTTTTCACCTGAACGTCTGAAGTATATCCCAAACAGTAGGGGTGCCAGCACTGACCCGTGTCTCCCTACTGGTAGCAGAGGCCTGATAGTCACACACTGATAGTGTCTCTGGTTTGTGAGCCAGTTGGCAACCTGACAACAAAGGGGTTTATATTGTTTGCTAAATTTATCGGTAATGCCTGAATGTGGGATTGTGTTGAAAGCCTTTGCCAAATCAAGGTATGCTGTGTGTACAAATTTGCCCTCATCAGTGGCCTTGGTCACACTTTCAAAGAAATCCACTAGATTTAATAGGCAGGATCTGTCCTTCATGAAGCCGAATTGGGTTTGGAGGTCACCTATGTCTATTTATGAGGTCCATAATGACACATTCCATGGCCTTACAGATAAAGCTGGTCAGACTGATGGATCTGTAATTCCCCAGGCCTGTTAGGGCACTTTTTTGGAGGGGAATAACTGTAGCTGTTCACCATTCTGTAGGAATAAATCCTGTGGTTAGGCTATGATTGAAAAGAGTACTTAGTGGTGATGCTAGTTCATGTTTTAGCCTGTTTAGAAGACGGCCTGGAATGTCATATGGTCCCATAGAGGTCATGTTCTTTGCCTTGGACAGGGCTTTGAGGACCTGCTCTTCAGATATGTAAGGTGGGTTGGAGTTTGGGGGGCTGTTTTAAGTTAGGAGGGGATAAGGGAGTGAAATTTTCACTAAACCTATCCACTAGCAGGTTTGCTATCTCTGTGGTGTCAGTGATTGTGATACCATTGGCCTCCAGTTCTGCACATGCTTAGGCCTTACCCTTTAGGTTATATACATAGCTGTAAAAGGCTTTATGGCTATCCTTGACAGTACTTGCTAGCTTTCTCTCAAAGGAGCTCTTGGACGATTTGACAAGTTGTCTTATTTGCCTAAGGCTGCAGAGGGTGCTTTTGCATTGTTGGGTCCTTGTCTTTGTTTTCTTGGACATAAGCATTTTGAGATTATTGTAGAGTTTGTTGATGCTGGAAGTCCACTATGGCAGTTTGATTTTGCTCTGACTTTGCTTCTTTCTGGTACAGATGGGTATATGCACTTATTCAAGTGATTGTACAGGGTTTAAGTGTAAGCTTTGGCACATTTATCACTTTCAACTTAGGGTGGGGGCTTGGAATGCATGTATACCTTTACCTAGGAGGGTATAGTTTGCCTTGGTGAAATTTTATAGTCTGATTTCACCCATTGTGAGTTCTGGTGTTTGTGCCAGTTCAAAGGTGTCTGATTCATGGTCTGTTTTAACTACAGAGGGTCCAACGTTTGCAGCAGCACACCTGTTTGACTTGTTGGTAGTGCACAAATCTAGAATGTTTGGTCCTCTTGTCGGGGCATGGACATTTTGCTCCCAGTCATTTGAATTCACAAAGTCAAGGAAGTTTTGTTCTAGCGAGTTTGGGTAGTAAGTTCCTGGCTGATAATTGCAATCCCCCCATAACTAGTGTGTTTGGGAAAATTGAGGTTGCTTTCAGTTTGGTTAAGTATGCTTCATGGGTGTTGTGACCCATGGAGGGGTAGTCTGGTCCAGGGAGTTTGTCTTTACAAAATCTAAGAGTTTGTGTGCATGTAAGTTTGGTGTCATATATGATTACCAGTTAATGCTGGTATAATTAAAGTCACCCATGACTATGGCATTGGGTTGGATGGCAAGTATTTTCAGTAAGCTTAAATGCATGTTGTGGGTTTCCTGGGTGTATTTCAACATGGCACATGCACAGGAACAAATTTAAGTATTTATCAAACAATAGGACATGTGTCCCAACAATAGATTTAATGGAGCACATACCAATTGAGTTGTGTATTTAGTTTATTGCTGCAGATAGTTGGGGGGGGGGGGGAGATGTCAATTAACAACTAGTATAGTCCTGTCATTCTCCTTACTTTTCTAGTCAGTGCTGTGATCTGTACCTTACAGGTTTTAGTACACTACCCTCTGGCCTTACTTTGGACAGTTGTATGGATGCACACAATTATATACATGAAATGAGTTTTACCTGCAGTATACACCTCTTACCTGTGGAGGCATGGTATGTTAACACTACTGTTTCTGCACATATTCCCAGATGCCAGGTTGATGTTATACACATACCTGTACATCTCATATTGCAAACATTCTGGGCATGTCTTGACAACATACAGGTGAACCAGGACATATTTTGACTATTGCCCTCTTAAACCTTTGGTGATTTGTACAATGACAGGTTTGTTTTCATTGACATTTTCCAAATATGTACAGGCCTAACAGTCAGTTATATGACATGTTACCTACATGTCGAAGATTAGCACACTGATATGCCAGGGGGACAGGGTAACAGCTGGCAAATAAGGGCCAATTTTACTGGACAATTCTGTACATTTGTGAGGTATGATTCTGCATATCACTTACTACCACTCGCAGGATTCGAACCATGGCCATCTCTGCTAAAAATAAAACAGTCCCCATCACAGTTGAGTGTGCTATATAGATATTGCTGTGCATCTCTGATTTATGTCCAAGTCTCCTGTGGTTTTACAATCTGAACTTGTAATTACTACACGTATACAGGATTTCCTAGATAGTTTTATGTAACACAGTGAGGGTCTCAGTAATACCTTATTATTCAGAGCAACTGCAACACTAACCGTGTCGTACAATATCAGAGTAAACAGTACCAGTACAGGATATCAATCTTATTTCTAGGCACAGTTTTCATATCATACTGACCTGTGCGGGCAATGTTTGTTAGCACTACCTGAATGTTGCCACACATTACCAGATTCCACATTACTATTATGCACATACGTGTTACTGCGCGCGCACACACACACTGGCCACAGCTTCACAACATTGGGATGGAGATGGGACATACTTGGCTTTTTACTCTCATAACATTTTGTGGAGTTGCTAGAGTGACAGGTTTGTTCTTATAGATGTCTGACAATCAGTTGTATTTCTTATTTGCTGCCTAACAAAGTCCAAGAAACAGGTGTAGAATAGCTACACATACTGGTGAACCAACATGATATTAAACCCAGTAACAAAAGGCAAAGCACGACCATCCATATAAAAAGGGTTTATTACATCAAGCTTTCGAGTTGAAACTCTTTCTTGAAAAAGTTTCAACTCGAAAGCTTGATGTAATAAACCCTGTTTTATTTGCTGCCTAAACATCTGGTATCATCCCACTGATTTGACAGGGTGACAGGCAGCAGATATAGGCCAATTTACTGGATATTCTGGACGTATCTGTACAGTTGTGGGATAAGATTCTGCATACAGCCTACCACCACTCCCAGGATTTGAACCATGGCTGTGTGTGCTAAAAATACAACAGTTCACGTCTCAGTTGAGTGTGCTATTTAGGTTATGTTGTCTGTCTTTTCACTGTTTTCTGTACAAGTCTCTCTCAGTTGTACTATGTGACCTCATGCGATTACAACAGTCATATACAGACATTGCTACACATTTTATTTATGTAACACAGTGTGGGTAACAGTGCTTAATACAACAGTACTATTAAGAGATTGCAACTCTACATTACCATACGATACCAGAGTAAACACATGCAGTCCATCAGTTAGACCTTTATTGTCAGGCTATTAAGCTTTTATTTACAAACAATATATATGAGACTGTACCTGCCATATTCTCTGGTGTATGCAGTACATGCCTTAAACAATACAGGTTTTATACAGGTAATTAACTTACTACTACATTTAGATTTAACTTACTACTACGTTTAGATTTATTTCCTATGACAGTACATGCAAGAGTATTACTAAACTCCTTCGCATCGCAACTGCTGCAATCTACAGGCATGGGCTTCCTGGTTCACAGTCCACTCAACTGCCACTGTGAAAGACATATATTTAACCACGCCTATCCATAATATACATGATCTGGCAATTATTAAACAGGTAGTGGCCTGATACCTACACAAGGCTGGCACATCCCCCATCCTCCTAGCCTCACTGATCCAACAGATCCCCCCTTCTCCACTTCACTGATCCAACAGATCCCCCCTTCTCCACTTCAGGTCAGCATAGTGATGCCTGACCTGCTCACCAGTTCAGGGTATGCCAGTGGCAATGGTGACAGCACGAGTGAGATGGTCCCAGGCTTCCTCTTTGTATTAGTAACCCTGCTACTGGCCCTGCAGCAGTCTCTGGAGTCCTGCCATGACTCTGGAGTCCTGCCATGACTCTGGAGTCCTGGATGCCCCAGCGCTGTGCATGAAAGCACCCACCCTCTTCCATACCAGGTCATCATAGTGCCTACAGGAGGAAGCCGCTACCAGTTATGAGATGTATTCCCGCCTATTGGGTTTAAATAGGGCCAATTTCTGGCAGTTTGCTGTGATTGGACAGTTTTGAAAATGATAAACTATGGGGAAACATGCTTACCTGAAGTTGGCATTGCTTAAAGGGGTATACCAATGGGCAAAATTAGTTAGCTGGCCTACACATTGCTTATGCCTAGTAAGCTGGGCTGTGCAATGCTTAGTGTTGCTTAATTTCTAATTTGCATACTATTTGCTTTTTGGCATTGATTTATTATTCATTACATGTTATATATGTGTTTGGTATCCATTATTCATGTGTATTGTACACTGTATGGGGTCCTTGCATTTATCAGGAGATTTCAACACTATTACAATGACACCTCACATCTGGGCTTAATGCAGTACTCCAGTTCACATTTATATTAAGTAGGTTATACAACATAAAACTGTACATCGATTCCTTTCAGATGTTCAGTTTGATTTCCCTATAGTGAGGATATGTCTGGTGACACCTCAATCCTATGTACTGCTGTGCTGGCTTAGTGGTTAACTACTGTGACTATAGTGTACAGGGTTCCTGGGTTCAAGATCTGCAAAGGCCGTTTATTTTGTTTCTGGCCAGAACAGCAGCTGTTGCATAGTGTGACTAAGGCACTTTTAAGCAATTGTAAACTGGTTCGCACAACAGTAAGCAGTGCTAACCTCCGGTTAAATATGCTTAGAGAGTTAGCTTTAATATTTCTTAACCTGTGTGTGCATTGCTTACCACCACACAAACGGGCTTAAACCCACTTACCACTGCTTAAATATGCTTACTCTTGCTTAATAGTGCTTACTCCCACTTTCCACCACACTAATTTAGACAGTAATGTAAAATGGTTTTTTTTTTTTTTTTTGGAAGGTGGTGGATTTGAAAACTCTATGGATTTATCATTCATTACACATTGTACCGTCAATTTGTATCCCTGATTCATGTGTACACATACTGTATGGGGCACTTGTGATTGTGTGTGGATTTTACATTATGACAATGACACCTCATCTGCATTTAATGCAGTACTCTTTCACAAATATGTTTAGTAGGTTATGCAACAAAAAATATTGTTCAGAAAGTGATATGACATGGAAAATGGAATGTAATGGTGTTGGGACTCAAACCGGGAATTACTGCTCACAATGCAAATGCTCTGCCCACTACACTATTACAGTACTGCTTCATTTGCATATATCTTGATTGTTATTCTAGTGTGTGATTTAAGCTGCAATAAACATAGTTAAGCAATGGGCAAACCCGCGCACCTACAGTTAAATTTTGTTCGATTAAAACAAGAAGCTTGTTTATATTTTATATATTAACTATTGCTCTTATAAACTTGGGGGGGATGTTGCTGGGGGTATGCTAACACCTATGAGCAGTCTCACTCATTCTTATTCCTAAACCGCTGTTCTTGATTGCAGGAGCACGTATATTCTGCGATCTCTGCTCTCAGACACACCCCCTGCACTTGTACATGCTCCATGTCCATTTAGGAGCTCAGGCAGCATGTATTCGTTAATACACTTGGCATGCTGCCATTTTGCTCCTACATGTTCACTTCCATGCAGGACCAAGTTAGTCCTGTACAGAAATATAGTGAATCCGGGGGCTAGTGTTCTCAATTCTGATACATTATGTAAATAACCTTTTCCATTGTTTTTCCACAAAAGTAAAGTTATGGGTCTTTAGGACTCTGCTGCATCTGTCCGGTTCCCCTATCCCTTAAAAATGGGTTGAACAAGTGCATGTCTCCAATCTTAAGTTATGGGACTCTGGGTTTGTCCTGTGACCCTGTCCTTAAATATGCATTGAGCCAGAGCATGTCTTTAATCTTAAGTTATGGGTGTCTGTGATGCTGGGTTTGTCCTGTTCCCTGTCCCTTCAATATGCATTGAACAAGTGCATGTCTCCAATCTTATGTTATGGGGACTCTGGGTTTCTCCTATTTCTCCCTCCCCTTAAACATGGGTTGAACAAGTGCACATCTCCAATCTTAAGTTATGAGGCTCTGTGACTGGGTTTGTGCTGTTGCTCTATCCCTTAAATATGGGTTGCACACATGCACATCTCCAATCTTGAGGAATCTCCTCATACTTTAACGACCTAGTGAATAACAAATACAGTGATACTGTCATTCCATGCCAGTGTTCTCAGGTTGTTTCTAATTCTACTTCAGCCCTGTACTTTGTGTCCAATGTGCATATTTATTTTTCAATGTAATTTAATTTCAGCATCAAAGTTAACGGGATATTACTAGCAAAATTTCTCATCACCTTTGTGCAACCAAAACTGTTCTGAATAACATTTTGTAAATGTATTTGTGGAGAACATATTTTACATTCTACACAATGTTAGTTTGTAGGTTTTCAGTCCTGCCACATCGTGTGTACACATATATATAATATATGGATTCACTTCATAACACTGAAACTTCAAAATACTGAAAATGACAAAACTTCATAATACTGAAGACCAAAATACTGAAAGCTCAAAATACTGAAACTCAAAATACTGAAAACACATATTATGCATAAACTCAGCTTAAACAACATAAATCATAACAATTTCTACCAAATATATGCAGGGGGGCAAGCCCCCCTGCACCCCCCATGTGGGGGGCTGAGCCCCCACACCCCCTGCTAATTATATATATATATATCTGCTCCAAGATTGCACTTATGTGCAATCTTGGAGTTGATATATTTAATTAGCTGGGGTGTAAGCACATCCCCACATTAGTGCAGGGGCTTGCATATATTTGGTAGAAATTGTTATGATTTATGTTGTTTAAGCTGAGTTTATGCATATGTGTTTTCAGTATTTTGAGCTTTCAGTATTTTGGTTTCAGTGTTTTGAGTTTCAGTATTTTGACATTTCAGTGTTATGAAGTGAATCCATAATATATATATTTATATATAGATGGATATACTGTAGATGTATATAATTTTCTATTATAGGTTCATAGGTTGATACTAGGCTATTGGCCCAGAGGCATTTATAAATCTAGCTAAGAATTTCACCCATGTTCTCTCTAAGTCAACACCTGTTTCCCCTGTCCAGCAGGGACACAGTTGGGATCCCAGGGGTATATTTTCTGTTTCCCATCCAGGTTTCTTGTAAAGAGGGATAGAGAGGTACTCTGCTTAACATTGAGTGGAAGTCTATTCGACAGATTGGGGGGGGGGGTCTTTGGGACACAAATCTATCCCTCCAACAAGTTCTATTAATGTTAAAGACCAGGTTAAGGCCTTGCTTTTGAGTTGCAGGAGTGGAGTTTGTCTTATGGGTATGCAGGAACTCAGTCAAGGCTGGGTCTGAAAGTGCCTTGTATGCCAGACACAGGTCACCTCTGAGCAGTCTGTAGGAGACTGAGTAGAGGGACAGGGGTTTTAGCCTATCTGTATAGGATAGGTGTTAGAGACCCTGGATTTTCCTGGTCAGGAACCTCTGTTTTTCAAACTGCTGCATGTGCTTTTCAAGGTACATGCCAAAGGGGGCATTGTACTCGATAATGGGTCTGATAAGGGAGGAGTACAGGGATGTTTTGACCAACTTGTTCCTGGATGAAACACCCGTATTTATGAGGTGAGCCATATAGAAAGCATTCCGTACAACATAGGCAATGTCATGGTCAAAAGTCAGGTTATCATCAACCTGAAGTCAGGTTATCATCAACCTGTGTGCCCAAGTCCTTTACAACTGATTGCGTGCTTAATGCATTATTAATCTGATAATTAGTAGGGATGACATTTTCTGCAAAGAGGATAATGATGCATTTCTTGGCATTCAGTTTGAGGCCATACTTCTGACAGCAGTCATTAGTTTGGGTAAGGCCCTCGGAGGATGTTCACATCACTAGGGATATTTAAGACAGCACCCAGCTTGCAGTCATCTGCAAACCTGGTCAGCCACAGACCACTGGTTTTGGCTAGAAACTCAGAAAAATATATCCCAATCAGAAGAGGCCCCAGACTGATCCTTGGGGCACACCGCTCTTTACCAGTCTACTAGAGGTGGCTTTCCCTACTTTGACTGAGTGGGTTCCATCAGTGAGCCAGTTAGCTACCCATGCCTAGCTGGGAGAGTTCATCTATTATGCCCAAGTGAGGAATAGTGTAAAAGGCTTTGGCGAGGTCAACGTAGGTGCTGTGCACAGTCTTCCCCTCATCCATATCTTTGGTGACTGTTTCAAAGAAGTTGACCAAGTTTAACAGGCATGATTTCCCTTTGACAAAATAAAACCGTGTGGGGTCAAGCTTTTGGAAGTTGCCAAGGTCCTTGTTTATAAGGTCCATGATGATGCGTTCCATGGCCTTGCAGATCAGGCTAGTTAGGCTGATGGGCCTATAATTGCCTGGGTCAGTGGAAGCTCCACCTTTGTGTAGAGGGATGACAGTTGCTATCCTCCATTCAGCTGGGATGAAGCTGGTGCTCAGGCTTTAGCTGAATAGGGTGTCAAATGGAGCAGAGCTCATGCCTGAGTTCATGCAGGATGCAGCCAGGGATTTTATCAGGTCCCATTGAGACCTTACTTTTTGCCTTTAAGAGGGCAGGTGCTGGGAATGTCCCGGTTTACTGATGGGGGACAGGGGGGGTGAAGTTTTCACTGAACCTGTCTGCCAGCAGGTTGGCTATATCTGTGGCGTTTGTGTATTATGCGCAATATGTATATGCTCAGAACACATTACTGATTACATTTAGAGGTAGTTACACAAATGAGGGTGTGGATAACAGTAGGACAGTACAGTAATGTGATGCTGGCTAGTCAGCACCCAGATGTACCAAGTATAATTCCACATTGTAGGATAACAGCAGAACTGTTTGCATTGTTGAGTAAGTGAAATGACAGAAAACTATGTATACAGAGTATGAATATTGTACTACCTGGCATAATATTATTGTACTCCATAATAAGTCACTATGGCTACATTACCCTTTAATGTTTAACTGACCCTCAGCATTAAGTCAGACATTTGCATAGACCTAAAATGTGACAACACACTGACCATACCTTATGTGTACTGTTGCGGACATTTGACAAGGTGATGGCAGTCCTATCCTTGGACTGACAACACGTCCTTGTTTTCATTTGATGCATTCAGGTTTGGGGTATAGCACTGTAGGGCTTATCATCAGTGCATAGCAATGAGAGCAATCACCAGAGGTGACATACTGAGTGGGAACACTGTTCTGTCACTGGCATGAGATATGCAATCATAGCAATGAGAGCAGGTTTGGGGTATAGCACTGTAGGGCTTATCATCAAGTTCATAGCAATGAGAGCAATCACCAGAGGTGACATACTGAGTGGGAACACTGTTCTGTCACTGGCATGAGATATGCAGTCATAGCAATGAGAGCAGGTTTGGGGTATAGCACTGTAGGGCTTATCATCAAGTTCATAGCAATGAGAGCAATCACCAGAGGTGACATACTGAGTGGGAACACTGTTCTGTCACTGGCAAGAGATATGCAGTCATAGCAATGAGAGCAGTGACCAGAGGTAACAATGAATGGAAACACTGTTCTGTCACTGGCATGAGATATGCAGTCATAGCAATGAGAGCAGTGACCAGGGGTGACATAATGAATGGGAACACTGTTCTGTCACTAGCATGACGTCTGCAGTCACAGTAATGAGAGCAGTCACCAGATGTGACAATGAGTGGGAACACTGTTCTGTCACTGATATGCAGTCATAGCAATGAGAGCAATCACTAGAAGTGACAATGAGTGGGAACTTTTAGTTACGTACTTACCATAACTTTAGATGTATGGGATCCATCTTGCCTACATTCTCTACAGATGGGTTCGGAGCCGATCCTTGGCTCCGACTTGGCCGCTATACAATAGAACGCAGTCTCTTATTGGCTGAGTTACCTCGTATCCCAGGATGCACCACTACTGCTTCCCCAGATCTTGTTTGTCTGCACACATGCACACACACAGACTGTTATAACATTGCCAGGTGTTCCAAGAGAGGAAGAAGTTGAATTCGGATCGACCGGTCTCTTCTGGTCTACGAGGCAGGGGGAAGGAGGGTGGGTTATTAGGAATGTAGGCGAGATGGATCCCATACATCTAAAGTTATGGTAAGTACATAACTAAAAGATGTCATGTGATCCTATCTCGCCTACATTCTCTACAGATGGGACAGCGTCCCTAGCACCTAATTCCTGGGTGGCTCACTGGAAAATGCTCCTGAGAACCGTGGAACTGAAGGAAGCTCAGCCCCTAGATGCCACATCCAATTTGTAGTGAGAAATAAAGGTGTGTAGAGAAGACCACGTAGTAGCCGCACAAATGTCACTAATAGAGAGCTTGGAATGAAAGGCTGCCGAAGTGGCCATAGCCCTGGTAGAATGAGCTTTCACTGGAACTATAAGCTCCTTATTTGAAATGAGGTAAATATGACTGATACAGTCCCTGATCCACTTGGCAATAGTGACTTTTGTGACGGCTTTGCCCAATTGACTATCCGAAAAGGACACAAACAGTTGATCTGATTTTCGTGCTTGGTGTGTCCTATCCAAATAGAAATGTAATTGTCTGTGCACGTCTAAGCTGTGAAAGGTATATTCAGCTCTGTTTGAATACTTAGGGGAAAAAAACGGTAATTCCAGTGATTGTTGCAAGCAAAAGTTAAAACAGACCTTTGGTATAAAGGATGGGTTTTGGTCTAAGAGATGCTCTATCTTTGTGAAATACCAGGTATGGTGGTTTTACACACAGGGCTTGAAGTTCTGAAACTCGCCTGGCTGATGTAATAGCAACTAGAAGAGCAGTCTTCCAAGAAAGAAATTTTAAGTCACAGGTTGCTGCCGGCTCAAAGGGAGATGAGGTTAATGCACCTAACACCACGTTAAGGTCCCACGGTGGTGCAGGATGAGATATGGGGGGCCGTAGAAGCCAAGCTCCTTTAATAAAGGCTTTGCATAACTTGTTGCTCATTAAAGGTGGATCTACGCTCTCGTGAAAATTGGAAATAGCAGCCAATTGAACTTTGATGGTAGACACCGAACAACCTTGGTTGAACAGGGAAGCTAAAAACTTCAGAACCTCTGACACCGAGGCTGTCATAGGGTCTAATCCTCGGAGTTGGGCCCAAATAGCAAACCTCTTCCATTTATTGCTATACATCTTTTTAGTAGAAGTCTTGAGGGCAGAGGACAAAATTTGCATGACTTCAGGGTCGAAAGAATGGCTCCTAACTATGGTCAGAAGAGGAGTAGCCAAGCTGCTAACTTCAGTGAATAGAGGGACTGATGGAGCTGTCCTGACTGATGCGTCAGGAGGTCCAGAACTTGGTCCAGAAACCAGGGACCCTGCAATGCATATTTGTGAAGAAAGGGGAACCAGATGTGACGAGGTCAGTATGGGGCGATTAGAATAATTTTGCTTTCCAAGCGAATCGCCTTTTGAATCACCTTGGGGAGAAGGGGAACTGGTGGAAAAGCGTATAGCAGACCGGGGGGCCAAGCTTGGACTAGAGCATCCTTGGGGATCTCCCCCAGAGCTGGGGTGAGAGAGAAAAACTGCTGGCATTTCGTGTCGAGGGGAGTTGCGAAAAGATCGCAACAAGGAGCTCCCCATCTCGTGAAAATCTGTGTTACCACTCTGTCGTTCAAGGACCACTCGTGAGGGGAGAGAATAGTTCTGCTCAGTCTGTCGGCTATCACGTCCCCGGAATGTGTGTTGCCACTAGGAAACGTTTGGTAGCAATCGCCCAATCCCATACCTTCATGGCCTCTCTGCAAAGTGGGTAAGACCTGGTCCCTCCTTGCTTAAGTACCAGACTACCGACATGTTGTCGGACTGAATGGCAATCGTACCCTGGGGGAGGTGATCGTGCAGTGCTTGCAACGTTAAAAGCACCACCCTCATTTCCAGGATATTGATGTGGAGAAGACTCTCGTCGGTGTGCCACGTGCCTTGGACCGACCTGTCCAGATAATGTCCCCCCCACCCTGTCTGGGAGGCGTCCGTAGTCAACGTGGCCGAGGGGGATGGGGGAATGAAGGGTCGCCCTAGATTCAGGTTGGAGGAAAGAAGCCACCAACGAAGATCCTGTTTGCACGTCTCTGTGATCAAAATGTGGTGACTGAGGGGAAGGTCTTGATAAGACCACTGGACTGATAGGAGCCACTGGAGTATCCTCATATGCAACCTTGCCAAGGGGACCAGAAGAATGGTGGCTGACATGGAACCCAACAGCTGCAGGACCATTCTCGCTGGAGCGTGACATCTGAGGAGTAATGCCCGAACCTGACACTGCAACGTTGCTATCCTTTCCGCAGGAAGATAGACTCGCATCTGCCTTGAGTCTATTTCTGCACCAATAAACAGAATACGCTGCGATGGCAGCAATATGGATTTTGTCCAATTGAAGGTGATTCCTAAAGAGTTGCCTAGAGAGATAGTGGCTGCTAGAGCTTTCAAGAGTAGATGCCTGGAGGTGGCAGTTAGGAGCCAGTCATCTAGGTATGGAAACACCTGGAATCCTAGACTTCTCAGGTGAGCAGTCACCACCGCCAAACCCTGGGGGCTGTGGTGAGACCAAAGGGCAGGGCACGGAACTGGAAATGACTGTCTCCTAGGCTGAAGCGCAAGTGTCTCCTCGACGCCTGATCTATCAGAATGTGATAATAGGTGTCTGAGATCTATGAAGCACATCCAAACACCTTTCTCCAAAAGCGGGAGAATGGATTGCAAGGTGACCATCCGGAATTTGGACTTTTTCACAAATCGATTTAACTTGCTGAGATCCAAAATGGGCCTCAAGTCCCCGGTCTTTTTTGGTACCAAAAAGAATCTTAAGTCCCTGATCCGGCCTGATCTGCGGGGAAAGGTTGGATGACTCCTTTTTGAAGCAGCTTCGATATTTCGCTGGCTGCAAGATCCCGTTGACTGGGTGGCGGGTCCGGGATTCTTTGGGATGGTGGGGGGGGGGTTGAGAGAAGGGAATGGTGTAACCTCCGGCGATGATTCGGAGCACCCATTGGTCCTGAGTGATATTTGCCCAGGCCTTAAGGTGCCTCGAAAAATGACCCCCGACTGGCTCCGGAGCTGCAGTCGGGCACTCCTTCAGGGATGCTGGAAGGAGGAGGAGCCACGAAAGGACTCGCAGTCTCCAGTGTTGCAGGGGCCTCCGCCACCACTGGGACGGCGTCTCCCTGAAAAATTTCCCCCTCCTCTGCCTCTAGAAGGGGAATCGCTCTGCTGCGATGAGTAAGGCTTTTGAGACTTATGGAACCACATTTTCCCTCCTCTTTGAGCCTTGGGATAAGGTCTGAAGGGAGTGGAAAACCGGGCCCCTACGGCAGTTAAAGTCTTACCCTCCTGTTCGCAGTGAGTCAGTGTCCTTTACCTTGGGTCCAAACAGTGAGGACCCCTCAAAGGGGGCGTCGGCAAAGGAAGACTTAAAGCCTCCGCAAAGTGACACAGGCGTAGCCAAGGCTTGTCTCCGTAGAGCAACACCTGTTCCCGCCGCTCTGCTCGCTCCTTCGGCTGCATAAGAAATGAGCCTCATGGATGAGTTGGATAACGAGGACACAGTAGCCAACTGGGAGTTAACCGTTTGGGCCAACTGCTCAGGTAAGTTACCAGAGAGGGTATCCGAAAGCTCCTTGACCAGATCCCTCTGCAGTCTTGTGAAATGCGTCAAGTAGTTCAGAGACCTTAATGTAAAGGTCGCTGAAGCAAGGGTGCGCTTCCCATACCGAACCATGCTCCTAGACTCCTTATTAGGAGGATGGACGGACGTTGAAGCCTCTGCCACCACCAAGGCATCTACAGCCAGACCTTTTGAAAGAAAGTCCTTATCAGGGGGAGCCGAAAGGAATTTATTGGGGCGAGCTGGCACCGGTTCAACAGAATCCGGGTGTTCCCACGCCCCTCGAGAGATCAAATCCAGAAGCTCATGAAAGGGCGGAGACACCCAGGAGGCGGAGGGCTGAGCCCCGAAGGCCTTGAGGAAAACCGACTCCTCAGCAGAAGGGGGTTTGGACTGCCAGTCGCCTCGTTCTTTAAGGATCTCCAAGATGTCCGCAAAGGATACATCATCCGAGGACGACTTGGGGGACCCCTCCGCATCATCGAGGTCGGTATCCAAGGTGAGAGACTCATCAGGGGAGTCGACGTGCTTCCTCTTGCACTGTTTCTTCCTAGGAGGTTCATCTGAAAGCGTGTCGGAGGGACCTCCAGGAAGAAGGGAACCCCCAATGGGGGTATCCTCAGGCCCAAGGGCTCCGCTGTCATGAGACAGGGGGATTGCAAAGGAGCCAGTCTCCGTGCCAAGGGAAGGTGGTGAGATGGTAGAAGTGGCCAGAGGGGATTTGGCCAAGGCACTCCTCATGGCCTTGAAGGCGGGACCCCCAGTGTCCTGGGATGGTTCAACCCCCAAGGCCACAACAGCAGTCTGAATTCCCGCAGCCTCGGAACCGAAAGGATCGGTCCCGAAGCGCCTCCCCCCCCCGGGGCCGACAGAGGAGGTCCGCGTACCGAACCCCGACCCGAAGGATGGGGTTGGAGTTAGGGTCGTAGCCGACCCGACAACCTCCACCAACACCAACACCGACTCCAAAAGCGCCAAAGCTGTTGGAGGAACCAAGATAGCAGGATGGGGAATCGGCTCCGGAGCTGACTGGGCTGGAGCAGAGATCAATTTTGCAAAGACCTGAGACTGAAAAAGCCTTTGAAGCACCCTGTCTACATCTGAATCAGACATCCTCGACGACAGAGAAGAGACCGACCGGGTCCGAGTTGACTTCTCCGCCGGCTCCGAAAGACTGGGGGACCGGCTCCGTATGGGTTCGAGAAGTATCGGCGCCGAGGGAGATTCCACTACCACTGCAATTTCCCTCAGAGCCGATGGGGGCTTCGGCACCGAAGGGGAAGAGTCTGAGCGGGCAACCCTCATCGGCTCCGAAGGCAGTGGAGCCGATGGAGATGACTCTCCTCTCGACGCCCGAGCTCTCGACTCCGAAGCCAGAGGAGTCGAGGCTGGAGACATTGAGGCAGACCGTTCCGCCCTCGGCTCCGAAGTCCGTGGAGCCGACGGAGAAGCCTGCCGTGACTTTTTAGCTGCTGGATCCGATGGGCTGGTCAGAGCCAAAGATTTTTTCTTCCTCGAAGGGGAAGAAGATAGGGCTTCCTCAACGGAAGGGGTAATAAGCCCTTTCAAAATCAACTTATTTCCTCCTCTCTTGGAGGACGCGAGGGGAAAAAGCGTGGCAAACGCTACAGGATTCCTGGAGGTGTTTCGGGCCCAGACAGTAAACGCACAAAGAATGGTCGTCCGTAATGGACATTTTATAACTACATTTTGAACATTTTTTAAACCCTGATGGTCTATGTTCCTTCGACATGGCTAATCAACACACTAACTACAAAAACTAAACTTCAAAGACTACCACAAACGACAGCCTAGACTAACTAAAATGCTTAGGATAGGGCAAGGCCCCTCTAACTTAAGCGGGAACGCTTACCACAAAAAACACTGTTTTACCACAAAAAACTTAAAATACAGTCACACAACAATAAGTAGCTGTTAAAACAGCTTTTGGGTGAGTTTTAGCAAAAACTAGACAGAAATAACTTTACCAAGAGGCACTTAGCTCAGCCAAGTCAGAGACCACGTCTATGCTGTAGAAGCGGCAAACGAGATCTGGGGAAGCAGTAGTGGTGCATCCTGGGATACGAGGTAACTCAGCCAATAAGAGACTGCGTTCTATTGTATAGCGGCTGAGTTGGAGCCGAGGATCGGCTCCGAACCCATCTGTAGAGAATGTAGGCGAGATAGGATCACATTACAATCTCTGTTCTGTCACTGGCATGAGATATGCAGTCACCAGAGGTGACAATGAGTGGTAACACTGTTGTGTCACTGGCATGAGATATGCTGTCTAGACAATACACTGTGTGAGTAGAATATTTCTCATTCAGGCCTGGGCTGTTTGTATGGTTTTGGTCATCCAGAAGTGCACTGGCAGGCCTTATGTAAATGTTGTTGCTCACTCATGTCCTGCTAAGTCTTCCAAGATGACAGTACTGCATCTGCATAAGATTTTAGGTTTTACTTCTCTGTACTAAACACGGTGCTATGTGATGATATCATGTAACCGATGTACAGACGTGAGAATAGGTCTGTGAACTGCGATCTGCATTATCAGATGTGTATCATATCTGAAATTTATAGACATTCAAAAATGCCTAGAATTTCAAGTCTGTCAGTAATACACGAAGAGGATGTTATTTTCAAATTGCATGAATATAAATGTAGATTGTGTTACATATATACATGCCTGCATACATACATAGAAAAGTAGCTATTTGTCAAAATATAGGGTTATAGATGGCATGAGATTTTTGGTTGCAGCACTTACTTTTTACTGCCTTAGTAAAAGTACCCCTGTAATTACCTACTATAATATACTAGGAATGGTACTGAAAAGTATATGGTGTAATGTATAGACTGCATTTGCTTCAGCTTTCAAATGCTCAGTGTAAATTAACTGTACTTCAGCCAAACATTCAGGAAAGATGTGAAGGTTGAAAACATTTTACCACAATGAATGATAGAAAAAAAAAAGAGAGAAAAGAAAACCAGCAGGATGGAATCACTATTAGACAAATAGTTATGGTCTGAATCAGCTAGTGAGAAAATACTGTTAGAGCAGTGATTAGATTCAGTTTAAAAGCTGCATGACATTTTTGAGAAAAGATGTAAAATATTTTACTTTAGAATATTTGGACATTTGTTAGTCAACATGTTTCTTTGCAAGGCACAACTGTCTAAAGCTATGCTGTGCTGTAAAATGAGGGAAATATGTATGACTATAAAAGTGCACCTACATCACACAAGCAACACTAACACACCGTATGAAAAATAGATAGTGGAGGGAATAACATTTGTAGCAACAAGCATGAAAAATACTATTGCCTACGCTTGAATACTTATTTACAAAAGCAAGTACATAGTAATGTAGCTATCATTTCATTGCTAAAGAGGCTCCAGGTCTATGTGTGACAAGAAGATAGCATCTGTAGCTGCATAAAATCCAATCATTCAGCTAAGCTAATTGCTCATGAGTGGGGGGGGGGGGAGGAAAATACAAAAGGACAAACTGCAGCTGCAAGTTCTAAGCATTTCCTCTAGAAACCCCCAGAGAGTTTGTGTAATCTGACCTGCAGTATGCTAAAAAGGCCATCTGAAAACCTTGCCTCTAGCTGAACATGTGACTTAGAGTACTAAAATGTAAACAAACTCCTTTAGCAAAAAATGTGAGCCAATGCCCCTTTAATGTGTTTTTTTTTTAAGTTTTGTCCTGCTATTAGCTGCTAGTAATACCTCTCTCTCCCCCTGCAAAGCCCCTCTCTATTGTAGCTTATTTTAACCATACAGCGCAGGGTTTCCTTCAAATAAACCTACTTGTGTAGCTTGAGGCCAGTGTCACTTCTGCTCATATTTTTTCTTTTTCTTTTATTTCTGGTGACTCTACCTTTAGAAACTTTATATCCTTGTGTCTCAAGCTAGTTTTTCACTATCTTTTCTGATTGTTTCTATGTCTTCATCTTGACCAGGGTGCTAGCCCCGCTATGCTCGGGCTCACTTCGCTCCCCTACCCTAATTCCCACCCACCCCATTACAATTACCTTTATACCCAACTATCCCACCCTTCCTGTCCCATTAGCCACTACGATTCCACTTCCTGTCTATTGCCACAACCACCTTACTAATCTGTCAATCTTGTCAACACCACTTCATATATACCACTGTCTCTACCTACTCTGACCATATTTTATTCCAACATGGATTTTCTAATATCTTCTACACTACTCAGTCTCTCTATTCTCCACCTCTTACCACTCCAATCTCCCTGACCCACTCCTATGTTCACCAACTTCTCACTCATACAACACATATCCAACTATTTCATATTTTACCATCTCCCTTAATATCTTTACTATCTCTATCTCAAGTCTATATAAACTATCCATAATACAGGTTTTTAAACCTTCCCACAAAGCTAAGTCAAAACTATACAAACTGCATCTAGCATCTACTACACACACACTCCTCACTAAAAACCTACTTTGTTCTGGAGATATCCATCCCAACCCTGGCCCCTCTTCTCTCCCCAAAACTACCTCTAACACTGCCCTCATCTTACTCCTTGAATAGTCACCAAACTCAGTCACAACAATCATCTCCATCCAAATACTTAACTATTTACTCATTGAATATTCAGAGTCTAGCAAATAAAGTCACTGAGCTGCACTCATGGATAGCTGTCAATACCCCTCACATCCTCTCCCTATCTGAAACCTGGCTCAAGCCACACATCCAAATAGTGAAATACTCCCACCAGGTTATAATATCTTCCGATCTGATAGACCTGTAAAAAAAGGGTGGTGGCGTGGCCATCCTCTACACAAACACAGATGCCGGACCAAGACTTTGGAACTCTGGCCGACTGCGGGACCACAGGATAACCCAAGTGTAATGACTGCAGCAGTGTAACACGATCATCCTACCCTGGTTCTCCCACAACATACCAAATGAAACACTTATCCTTGGTGATGTCAACATTGATTGGTCCAAACTCACAACTAACTCCCCCGAACTCAGTATCCACCTACATGGCTTCCACCAACTTATAACATCTCCCACTCGCTTCAATAAAAATTACTCTTCCAGCTCCATCATAGACTGGATCCTTACCAAATCCCCCCACCAACACCACAATCCCACCACCTTACCTGACTCCCTCAGTGATCATCTCCTTACCACCATCTTAAGACACTACTCCCATATTCCTAAACCCCACCTTATCAAAGACTGTCGAAAACTATCGACTTTCAATTCATCCCAATTTAACTCCATTCTCCACAACATAGATTGGTCCATTCTAAAACACCTCCACCTAAATGATGCTGTAAGCACTTTCAATAGCATTTTCATGAATACTCTTAGCTCCCTCTAGGAAGATCAGAGTAAAATCAAACCATGCTTCCTGGCTCTCCAAAGAGACTAGGTCCCTTATGAAACACGAGATCATGCTCGGAAAACTTGGACCAACACTAAACAACCATGTTTTCTTCAAAAATACAGGCAACTGAGGAACCTTGCAAAAAAAAAACATACAACTAATGACAAAAAGTTATACTATAGCTCTGCTCAGCTTAACAAATCCAATCCTCAAAAATGTTGGTCAACTCTCAACACCCTCTATCCTGGAAAGCCCTCTAATCCTTCCCCATACCCTAACTCTTCCTCTCAGGAAACCGCTACTCTCCTGAATAAACACCATCTCTTACATCCAAAGTCTGGTAACCTCTTAAGTCATACTCTACTTTGACACCCACCTCTCCAAGTCCCACTAACACAACTTTGTTTTCTTTTGAGCCAGTTCCCATTACTTACATCAAATCTCTACTACTCGAGCTAAAACCCTTGCTCTCCTCCTTCCACTGACGACCTATCTCCTACATTCCTCAAACTTGCTGCTGACTCAATTGCCAATCCTGTATCTATACTAATTAATCGATCTACTCTGGAATCAACCGTCTCCAACCTTTGGAAATCTTTCTTCACTATCCCTCTTCATTAAAGGTGGAATCTCCACTGACCGCTCAAACTACCGACCCATTGCCATTCTGCCCCCCTTCTCCAAGATATTAGAAAAATGTATTCACTCACAGCTTCTCAATCACCTTCTCACACACCACTTACCCCTACCCGACATGGATTTAGTCCTTATCACAGCACCACCACTGCCCTCCTCTCCCTTCACTCATATCATTGCAGAGGCCCAAGACAACAATAAACTCATTTCCTGTCACTTCCTAGATCTCTCCAATTCTTTGATACTGTCTCTCATCCTCTACTACTATCCAAACTTGCAAATCTCCACCTATCACCCTCCGCACTTGCCTGGTTTAATAGTTACCTATCTGGCAGGAACAATCTGTCAAATGGCTCTCATCCTCCTCCACCTTTCCTTCCCATCCCCACTGGTGTTCCCCAAGGCTCCATCTTGGGACCCCTTTTAAAATCTTCACCAATGATCTTTATACCTCATGCAAACAATCCTCCCTTATTCAGTATGCAGACTCCACACTTATATCCATTTCAAATAACATTCCTGAACTACACTCCCTGACCCAACAGGCCCTACTATCCATTGAACAATGGCTCTCACAACCTATTGATCCTAAATCCCAAAAAGACCAAAACTCCTACTTTTCCTTCCGTCCGAGCGACGTCTAAGCGTCCGTCGGTTAAAAGAAGCACAGGCTAGACAAGCTGCTACGTCGTGGTCTGGGCCTAAACAATGTATGCAATAGGAGTGGAAATCTTTATGAGGTATTTGTTTCCCACAAGATAAACAGTTATTAACTTTCTCTGACATGGGCTGAGGCAAGAAAGAGTCCCCAACGGGGTACTTAGCTTTATAGAAGTCTTCGAAGTAGTATTCGGTAGTAGTAATCTCTGGATCTGACCGACCGGCACTTGCGAACAGCTTCTGCTTGGCGCCACGCAAGAAAGACTGAGGAAAATGGCGTTGGCTGATGCCTTTATACCCGAAGAACTGCCGCAATGACGTCGGGTGAAGTGCGACACCAGCCGAAGCCAGACCCAGACTTTGGAATCTGGCCGACCGAAGGGCTGCCTGACGACAGGACAACCCATTTGTAAAGACTGCAGATGCATCCTTGAAGGACATCAACAAATTCCTCTTATACGCCACCCCAGTTCTTACCAACATCCAGGCCTCCACTCTATATAAACTGCAACAGACTTACCATAAAATAGCCAGATTCATTAACTCCCCATACAACTCACACCACTGCATTTCTTTAAACTCTCTTCAATGGCTTGAACTCCCCAGTTTCTGCTCTCTTATCAATTTCATGTGCTACACATTCTTTATAAACCCTCCTGTCCACCTCTATCTTCCTTAGTCTCTATCTACATCCCATCCCGGACCCTCCATACTTCTAACCAACAATTACTTGATATCTAAGGTCAGTAGGCAAACTACTCTACAAACACTCCCTTGCCCATGCTTGGAACAAACTTCCCCTTGACTTGCGTTCAATCTCACACACCTCACACTTTAAAAATGAACGAAAAGCTTATTTTCTCAATTCCAGAACCTGCCCTTGCCATGACCGTACCTAGTCTTCCTTCCCTTTATGTACCCTCAAAAGGACCATACTTAGTACCTCATTACACCTCTCTCTCCAATGTGTCTACTATGCATTTGCACAATTTTATACAAACAAAAAATGTTCACTGTTGACCTATTGATGTAAAATTGTTAGCTTCTTTTTAATGCAACTTTAACTTTAAGCATGTATCCCAACATATGTGAATCGTTTTGCTACTATATCAATATTGTTTAAAATTGTACTTGTTTTAAAATGTATTACTGGAGCTTTTCTCCTTGGGTCTCCACTGAAAATGGGCCACAAGCCCAGTTGGACAAACCCAGTTAACAAATGTTAAATAAAAAAAATAAATAAAAGTGGTAAATGGTAATGTTTGGTGAATGTATGAACTGAGCTCCAGGTAGCAGCTTCTAGAATGTCCTTGGTAGGAACACCTCTCAGAAAGGCTGTAGAAGTAGATGCAGCCCTGGTGGAATGGGATCTGATCCACTGGGGGATATGTTTTCCATGGTGCATACAGCAGGAACGAATACAATGGCTTATCCATTTGGAAATGGTTTGCTTTGAAATAGCCTTTCCCTCTGCCCCTGCAGCAAATGCCAACAGCAGTTCAGATTTTTTTGAGATTTTGTCCTGTTTAAGTAAAATCTAAGTTGCCTGTGTACATCCAATGAATGAAGAATCCGCTCCCCCTTGTTCTGTGTATTGGGAAAGAAAGTTGGCGAAACCTTGGGCATGAAGGATGGACTGGTCCCGAGAGATGCCCTGTCCGCATTAAAAATGAAAGGCTCCACTGCCATAAGAGCCTGTAATTCGGAAACCCTTTTAGCTGAAGTGACTGCTAAAAACAAAGCTGTTTTTCAGGAGAGAAATTTTAAGTCTGCAGTAGCAGCTGGCTTGAAAGGAGGGAGAGTGAGCTTCTCCAATACAAAACTGCAGTCCCAGGCAGGGGTTGGAGCTCTCCTGGGTGGTCAAGTTTTTGGCCCCTCTGAGATACTGCTTTAGCAAAGGATGAGAAAAGGGGATATTCTGTGTTGTAATGATCTGAAACAGCTGAGGCATGGATTTTTATGGAAGAAAAGGACAGGCCCTTGTGAAGCATCAGTTAAGTATTGTAAAATCTGAGGAATGTTGGGCATTGCTGTGCTTATCCCTTGAGACTGATTCCAGGCACATAATCTTTTCCATTTGTCAACATACGATTTTCTAATACTAGGCCTTCTCACCTTCAAAATGACATTCATCACAAGTTTGTTGAGGGATGCTAAGGGTGAATGTAGGTGACTAGCCACACTGCAAGATTCAAAGTTTGGAGGAAAGTGTGCAGAAATTGGTTGTTTTGTTGAAACAGTAAGGTGTCTGAGGCAGGTGCCACGGTGGAAGGTGACATTGTGCAGGAGTGGGTACCAGTGTTGGAGAGGCCAGTCTGGAGCAATCAATCATTTTTTTTGTCTGTCCCATTTGACTTAGTAGAACTCTGGAGAGCAAAGGCAGGGGGGGGGGGCATAGACCGATAGGTTTTTCCAGCTGAAGGATAGAGCATCCATTTTCCAGGCTTTTTTGTGATGAGTTCTTGTGCAAAATTTGTCCAACTGGGGTGAGGCAACAAGATCTATGCCCGAGCTCCCTCATTTGCGTGTCAACTTCTTGAAAATCCGTGGTTCCAGTTTCCATTCATGTGGGTCCATGAGACTTCTGCTTAGTTCTTTTGCCAGAGTATTACTCGATAGGTCAAGGCCATGTTCCACAATGCCATGGCTAGTCTGCAAAGGGGGTAGGAGTGTGTATCCCCCTGCTTGTTTATGTTCCACATAACCGTGGTGTTGTCTACCATTAATTGTCCTGGATGATGGTAGTCCTTGAAGGCTGTACCTCCCTGCTCGTTTATGTACCACATAACCATGATGTCTATCATTAATTGCCCTGGATGAAGGTAGTCCTTGAAAGCTGTCAGTGCATTCTGTACAGCTAGCATTTCTTTTTGATGGATATGGTGCATTTGATTTGTGCTCCATTTGCCCTAAATGCACTTGCCTGCCAGATGTGCCCCCCCAAGCATAGTCTGATGCATCTGTAGTTAGGGTTTGGGCAGCAGGGTGTGGTGTAAACGGCAAGTCCCTTGTTTTGGTGGCAGGCCTCTGCCCACCATATGAACTCTTTTGCTGGCAAGTTATGATGGGAATCATTGTTTCCAGGCTGTAACAATGCTGACTACATAAGACATTTTAAGTGTTTCCTCATATGCAGTCTTGCATATGGAATTAAAAGAATGCAGAAAGCCATGAACCCCAAGGCTTGCAGTATTTGCCTTGCAGAAAGCAGGGTATTTGTAGCCACCTGTTTGAAGTCACCCACCAAATGAATTTGCTTCTCTGGCATAAGGAAAGCATCTGAGAAGTTGTATTCAAGCTTGCACCCAGGAATATTTTGAGAGGGTACCGGATGTGGTTTCTTTTCGTTTATAGTGTATCCTAAACAAGTTAGAACCCTCTTTACAAATGCCAGATGGTTTTGAAGTGTCTCCTCATTTTCTGCCTGAATTAGACAATCATCCAGGTATGGATATAGCTGAATATTTCTTTGCCTGCAAAATGCAATTACTGGAGCCAGGCACTTTGTAAAGACCCTGGGTGCAGTAGATAAGCCAAAGGGCAGTGCAGAGAACTAGTAATGCAAGCAGCCTGCTTTGAAGCGGAAGTATCTTCTGCAAGATTCCCTGATTGGATATGCAGGTAAGCCTCTTTTAAATCTAGAGTTGCCAACCAGGCACCTTTGCCTAGCATAGGAAGTAAAAGTGAAGAGTCAGCATCTTGAATTTTGGAATTTCCAGAAAGGAGTTTAGAGTAGATAAGTCCGGAATTGGACGCCATAATTTGTCTTTTCCAGGTACCAGGAAAAGTGTTGAATAGAAACGTCACTTTTCCTCTTCTGGTACTGGTTGAATAGCCCCCATGCTCATGAGGGAAAGTATTTGTTTCTGGGCCTCTGCCCACTGATATGGGGGCAGGTCTGGCCATCCGTTTGGAATTGGCAACGTGTGGAAATATCTGTACCCCTGGGATACTATATTTAAAACCAATTTGTCCTGGGTTATAAGTTGCCAGTTTCCTGCATGAAGAGCCAGTTTTCCCCCCAAAGGGGCAGCTAAAAGGTAAGTGCTGGGTAAGTGTAAAGGGAAGTCATTGAGACTGCTTAACATAGGGAGGTGTCATTTCCAGATTTGGAAGAGGAGGCACCCCATTGCTTTGTTCTGACAACTAAGGAGTTTTCAAGTAGAAATTGCCCCAAAGTTTTTGATTTAAACATATTTGTGAATTATAGTAGTGATTGGGCCATTTATATGGCCACATGTAGCTGCGGGGCATTCTACATTGGACAAACCTCCAGGTGCATTAGATTGCGTATTTCTGAACATTACAGTAACATAAAACACAAAAAGGTGACTAATGCTCTCTATAAACATCAGTTGGTTCACCAAACAGCAGAATTTATGTTTACTATAATTGACATAATACAAGGTGATCGTAAAAACAAAATTGGTTGGCATAACATTTTAAATTGCAAGGAAAAAAAGTGGATAATCAAACTGGGTGGGTTTTCACCCTGGTCTTAATGAATATTTATAAGCACCCAGCCTATGGGATTCATGTGTTGATTATTTAAACAACATGTATTGAATTTTTTGTATAGACTGAAGAAGGCTGTGTAATACACCAGCCGAAACTGGTCTGTTTGTACTTGCTGGAATGTTATTTTCTTAATAAGATTTTTTAGTCACTGATTGCTGGCTCCATTCTTTTAGGTTTTTTTTCTTTTTTCTGTGCAGATAAAAACAATTGTCTGCATACATCCAACTGATGAAATTTAAATTCTGCCTTGTTTGAGAACTGGGGAAAAAACACTGGCAACTCAATAGATTAAGATTAAAGATAGATGCCATTTTGGGAAGAAAGGAAGGGTTCGATCTGAGAGAAAGCCTGTCCTTATGAAAAATCAAATATGGGGGTTTTATAGAAAGAGCTTGAATCTCTGAGATGCGTCTAGCTGATGTGATGGCTACTGAAGAGACAGTCTTCCAGGTCAAGAATTTTAAATCACAAGTAGCTGCGGGTTTCAAAGGGTGGTGAAGTAAGAGCCTGCAGAACAAAATTTAAATCCCAAGGCATGATAGGCTCCGAAATAGGAGGACAGAGTAACAGAGTGCCCTTCAGAAAAGCCTTAGAGTCTGTGAGCCATCAGACTAAGCTTATTATAGCAACATGAAAGTTAGAAATCGCTACCAGCTGAACTTTTATGGTGGCAGATGCTGATCCCCGACGAAAAACCATAGACGAACTCCAAAACAGAAGCAATTGGAGCTGTAGAAGGGTCAATTCCTTGGGTATGAGCCCAGATTGAAAATCTCTTCCATTTGCTGGAATAAATCTTCCTATTAGAGGGCTTATGAGAGGAAGATAAAATATGAACTACCTCCACTGAAAAATGAAGCCTAACTAATGACGGAAGTGGAGTAGCCAGGCTGTCAACTGGAGGGTCTGCAGAGAGGGATGGAGCTGCCCTGACATGTCAGTAAATCTGGTTGTGGGTCCAGAATCCATGGCGCATCCATGATGTAGGGATGGAGAAAGGGGAACCAAACCTGATGAGGCCAGTGTGGGGCAATCAGGATCATTCTGCTTCCCAAGGATTGCGCTTTCTGAATCACTTTTGACAGCAAGGGAACCGGAGGAAAAGCATATAGCAGACCGGAGGGCCAATCATGGACTAGAGAGTCCCTGGGTGACTCCCCCTGAAGTGGGATCAACGTGAGGGGACATGCTAGACAGCTTCTTTCTAGCAGCTTTGAAACCTCTAAAGCTGCGTAATCCCTTTGACTGGCTGGAACGTCCGGGATTTTCCTGACTGGAGGGGGATCTGACGAAAAGGGAATGACAACCTCCTGAAATTATTCGTAAAACCCATTGGTCCTGGGTGATGTTCTCCCAGGCCTCCAGGTATAACTATATCCGACCCCCCGACTGGCGCGGGAAACGCAGTCGGGGCCTCCCATCAGGAGCGATGTTCGGGAGAACAGCAAATGGAATCACAGTCTCCTGAGTTGCAGGGACCTCCTCTGCCCCTAGGGCAGCATCTTCCTGAATAACCTCCCACTCCTCTGCCCCTGGAGGGGGCTCACCTTGTGCACCAGGAAAAAAGTTATGTACTCACCATAACGTTAGATGTATGTAGTCCATCTCACATTCTTCACCTGTGGGTTCGGAGCCAAATGTCAGCTCCGACTCGGCCTATTTACTAGCTCGAAAGTCTTTTGATTGGCTGGGCTAAAATGGTACCCACAATACATTGCCCCACATTCCCAGATCTAGTTTTCTGCCAACAGAAATATAGTATCCATCGCCCAAACACACACACCCATAACAAAGACGTCCAACAAATTATCCAAAGGGGCTCTAATCAGACATACAAGGTGATCATTCAAATCCTCCAGTTGTGGGGGATGGTGGGGGGGTAATGAAGAATGCGAGGCGAGATGGACTACATACATCTAACGTTATGGTGAGTACATAACTTACTGATGTTATGTAGTCCTATCTCACCTACATTCTTCACCTGTGGGACAGCGTCCCTAGCACCTACATCCTGGGTGGCTCAATGGAAAATACTCCTGAGCACTGTGGAGCCAAAAGATGATCTTGCCCCTGGACACCACATCCAATTTGTAATGGGAAACAAACGTGTGAGAAGCCCATGTTGCAGCCACTCAAATATCATCCATCAATAACCTAGCCTGAAAGGCTGTGGAAGTGGAAACTGCTCTGGTAGAGTGTGCTCTGACTGGGGAGGGCAGGCTCTTTCCCCCTGCCTGAAAAAGGAGACACAACCAGCTATCCACCTAGAGATGGTGACCTTGGATACCGCAGACCCCAAGCGATTCTCTGAAAACTAAACAAAGAGCTGGTCTGACTTCCGCTAAGCTTTAGTCCTGTGTAAATAAAAGTGTAGTTGCCTATGAACATCCAACAGATGAAACTGGTACTCTGCCTTATTAGAGAAGTTGGGGCAGAAGACCGGCAGTTCAATGGACTGATTAATATTAGATAAGGAAGCCACTTTGGGCAGAAAGGACTGATTTGGTCTGAGAGAGACTATCTTTATAGAATATCAAATATGGGGGCTTGACTGATAAGGGCCTGGAGTTCTGAGACTCGTCTAGTCGATGTGATAGCTATCAAAAAGGCAGATTTCCATGTAAGAAATTTTAAATCGCAGGAAGCCGCAGGCTCGAAAGGTGGGAGGGTGAGAGCCTGCAGAACAAAATTGAGGTCCCAGGGCATAACATGTTGGGATACAGGGGGACGAAGGAGAAGAGTGCCTTTTAGGAATGCTTTACACAGCCTGTGTGCCATTAAGCTAGGTTCATAAGCCACATGAAAATTTGAAACAGCCGCCAGCTGAACTTTGATGGTGGCTGAGGCAGACCCTTAGTAGAATAAGTGGGACAAATTCCAAAACATAATCAATGGGGGCTGTGTAGGGGTCAATACCTTTGGAATGGGACCATATCGAAAACCTTTTCCACTTGCTAGAGTAGATCTTCCTAGTGGACGGTTTGAGGGGACGAAAGAATATGGACCACGTCTGGAGAAAAATCGTGACACCTGACTACGGATGGAAGCGGAATAGCCAGGTGGTCAGCCGGAGGGTCTCCAGGGAGGAGTGGAGCTGTCCCGACATGTCAGCAAGTCTGGACAAGGTTCCAGAGTCCAAGGAGCATCCACCACGTAAGGTTGAAGGAAGGGGAACCATACTTGTTGAGGCCAATGTGGCACGATCAGAATCAATCTGCTTCCCAAGGACAGCGCTTTCTGAATCACCCTAGAGATAAGTATAGGCAATAAAACATGTACAGTCTCAGGCACAAAAACGGCAGCAGCAGTTGTAAAAAACAGAATCTATTTAGTAAAACTGTAGATGAGCGCTTTCGCGTATTGCTACGCTTCTTCAGATCAAAAACTAAAATCAATCCATCCTATTTAAGCACATTCTAATTATTCAATTAATTCAAACTCTCCCAATAAACAAGATGGGGAGTGAACCATTAATTAATGAAAGCACATCTTCAGACTTTCCTTTAAAAACTGCTTGTAACTAAGAACTGCCATATAAAATGACAGCAATTGAGTTGTTAAACAGAAATGAAAATATATAGCAAAAGCATCCTCTAGCAATACAAACATTAATAAAATATTTAAATATACAACAAATAAAAACTCCTCTTATGAACCTGGTTAAACTCATATGAAAGATAAATAAAGTTGCAAGAAACAATATATCACCCAAGGGCAAAGAACCTACTTAAAAAGAAACCCTAGAGATAAGGGGAAATGGAGGGAAAGCATACAGCAGACCCAAGGGCCAATTGTGCGCAAGAGCATCCCTTGGAGATTCCCCAGGTGGGGGGGGGGGTCAGCGAGAAGTAGCTGCTGCATTTCGCATAGACGGGACTGCAAAACAGATCGCAGCAAGGCTGACCCCATTTGCTGAATATGCTTTTCGCCATCCGGCGGTTCAGGGACCACTCGTAAGGCATGAGGATCGCTCTGCTTAGCCTGTCTGCAATCACAATGGTTTTCCCCGGGATGTGCGCTACCAAGGCCCGTTGGGAAGCTATCGCCCATTCCACACTCTCATGGCCTCCATGCATAGGGGGTACGATCTAGTTCCTCCTTGCTTGTTGAGATACCACACTACTGACACTGAGTGCATTGCAATAGTCCCTAGAGGGAGGACATCCTGAAGTGCCTGCAACACTAGCACTGCCCTCATTCTCCAGGACATTTATGTGCAAGTCTATCTCGTGCTTCCTGCCACGTGCCTTGGACCATCCTGCCAAGATAATGCCCCCTCACCCTATCCAGGAGGCATCTGTGGTCACTGTGGCTACTGGGTTGGGTGGAACAAAGGGTTTCCCTACGACTAAGTTGTTGCTCTACAAACGCAAGCGAGATCTGGGAATGTGGGGCAATGTATTGTGGGATACCATCTTAGCCAAGCCAATCAAAGACTTCGAACTAGTAAATAACCACCAACTGAGGTAGTGCTTGCGTTTGCTTGTGATCAAGATAGGATGGGATAGAGGTGGTCTTTGGAAGGACCATTGGGCGAATAGGAGCCATTGTAGGATCCTCATATGTAACCTCGCTAACAGGACTATCATGATAGTCTACGCCATTGTCTCCAGTAACTGAAGAACTAGTCTTGCCCTCACACGTGTCAGAGGCATCATCGTACGAACCTGTCATTGCAACCCTGTGTTCCTCTCCATAGGTAGGATTGCTCTCAACCGAATAGTGTCCAACTCTGCTCCTATAAACGAGACACGCTGTGAGGGTAGCAAGGCAGATTTTTTTCCAGTTTATTGTAATGCCTAACCGGTGACAAAGATCGATGGTAGCATTTCTGTTTTGAAGAAGTAGATGCTTGGTGAGGGAGGATAGGAGCCAGTCATCCAGGTAAGGAAACACCTGGAATCCTTAACGTCTCAAGTGAGCCGTCACCACTGCCATGCACTTGAACACCCTGAGGGCTGTGGTGAGACCAAAGGACAGGGCTCGAAACTGGAAATGCCTGGCTCCCTGCCGGAAGCAAAGATGACATCTGGATGCTGTCCATTTTGATGTGGTAGTAAGCATCCTTCAGGTCGATGGAGCACATCCATACTTTTCCCAACAATGGGAGAATCGACTGTAGCATGACCATCCAGAATTTGGACTTGCGTACATAATGACCGAGATGGCTGAGATCCAAAATGGGTCTCAGGTCCCCAGTTCTTTTCGGCACCAAAAAGAATCTTAAGTCCCTAATCCGATCTGGTCTGGGGGGACTGGTTGGATGACTTCTTTTTCTAGCAGCTGAGAAACCTCCAATGCTGCTTGATCCCTTTGACTGGGTGGAACGTCTGGGATCCAATGGACGGGAGGGGGGTGTGGAATAGAATGGTGTAACCTCCAGCGATTATCCCCAAGACCCATCGGTCCTGGGTGATGCTGACCAAGGCTTCTGGATACCGAGAAATTCGACCCCTGACTGGCTCCGGAGAAGCACAGCCGGACACACCCTCAGGAATGAGTATGGGGAACCACAAAAGGAATTGCGGTCCCCAGAATTGCAGGGGCCCCCTCTGCCTCTGGGGAGATGTCTCCCTGAATACGAACCCCCCTCTCCTGCCACGGGAGGGGGTCTCACCCTGTGCGGCAGGAAAATGCCTTTGTGATTTCTTGAACCGCATCTTTCCCCCTCGCTGAGCCTTGGGATAAGGTCTCAACGGGAGGGAAAAATGGACTCCCACAGCAGACAAGGTCTTTCCCTCTTGCTCGCACCTGGTGAGGGTGTCTTACTTTGGTCCCGAACAAGGAGGAACCATCAAAGGAGGCATCAGTGAAGGAAGACTTAAAGGCCTCCACAAAGCGAGACAGGCGTAGCCAGGCTTGCCTCCAGAGGGCCACCCCTGAGCTAGCTGCCCTACTAGCTCCCTTGGCCGCGTATGAAAGTCGCATGGATGAGTTAGTGATGGAGTTGAGGGTAGAGAGCTGAGCGTTGACAGTCTGAGCCACTGCCTCAGACATATTACCTGTTAGAGTATCTCCACGGAGCCGCGTGAAATGAGACAATTCAGCGACCGCAAGGTAAAGGTCGCTGAAGACAGGGTACGCTTCCCGTACCGATCCATAGTCCTAGACTCCTTGTTAGGAGGATGGACCGAAGAGGAAGACTCAGAAACTTCCTTCTGTGTGGCAGCCACCACCACCATAGCATCTACCGGGATTCACTTTGTTAAAAATTCTTTCCCTTGGGGAGCAGACAAAAATCTGTTTGGGGCGTCAAGGAACAGGCTCCACGGAGTCAGGAGTCTCGAGTCTCCCACACCCTCCGACAAATAAGGTCCAGTAGCTCAAAGGGTGGAGACACCCAGGAGGTGGAGGGCTGAGCGCCAAAGGCCTTAAGGAATACTGACTCCTCCTCGGAGGGGGTTTTGGAGGGCCAGTGTCCTCTGTTTCAAGATCTCCAGGATATCGGAGAACAAAACGTCCTCAGAGGAAGACTTAGGGGACCCCTCTGATTCCTCGAGATCAGTATCAGAAGTGAGGGACTCGTCCTGGGAGTCTTATGTGCTTCCTCTTGCACAATTTCTTAATGGGGGGTTCCTCAGGCACAGGGCTACTCGGAAAGAAGGGGACCGCTCGTGGGGGTATCCTTAGGCCCTGGCGCTCTGCTATCCAAGGATAGGTGAGTGTCAGAAGCTCTCGCCGGTGTTGTAGGAATAGAAGACTATCAGAGAGAAGTAGCCGACCTAGCCAGTGCGCTCCGCATAGACTCGAAGGTGGGACCTCCCGAATCTAAGGACCGGCCGCGTTCCAAGGCCGTGACCGGTGTCTCCGCAGCAGAGGCACCGAGAGGGAGGCTCGGAACTGAAGGGAGTTACGAGGCATCCCCCTCGGGCCCGACAGAGGAAACCTGGGTCTCGAACCCTGTGGAAGGGACCGACAGGGTTGGAGCCGATGTGGGCACCAATAAACCCCGCTGGGGGATCGGAGCAGACGCAGGAATGTCCCTCGGAGCAGAGCTTACCAGCTCCGACGACAAGGATGCGCTCGGAGGAGGAATAGCAGGAACTAACAAAGCTGGCTCCAAAGCCGACTGGGTCGTAGCCAAGAAAAGTTTGGCCAACACCGGCAACTGTAGGAGCCTCTGCACCACCCTATCTACATCCAAATCGGAAAGCCTGGAGAATTTGGAGGAGATGGATGGAGACCTGGACCTCCTATCTGGAGAACCCTGCCTCAAGCTTGGCGACCGGCTCCGAATTGGTTCCAAAACTACCTGAGTGGACGCAGGCTCAGGTAGACAGCTACCTCCTGTGGCCCCAATGCCGATGGAGCCGAGGAAGCAGACTCGACAACTGTAATTTTACAGGGCGGCTCCGAAGTAATGGGAGTTGGAGACCTTTTCATCGATTTGGAGAATTTAGACTTCGACTGGGAGCCGAACCTAAATCCTCAAAGGACTGTTTTAGCAGTCCCTTTAGGATCAATTTGTTTTTCCTTTCTTGGAACACTCGACTAAAGGCGTGGCAGAAACTGCACGACTCCTGAAGGTGGATGGCTCCAAGACAGTAAACAGACCGAATGTCCGTCTGTGATGGACATTTTATAGGCACACTATGTACACTTTTTAAAGCCCGAGGGCTTATGCTCTTTTTGTTCCTTAGGACATGCCAAGCCAACAATTGTAGCAGCCGCTACTGACAAAAGGCAGGAAACCGCTAACACAGAAACAAAAGAAAAAGTATAATCAACAACCAAGCACAACGGTTCTCAACTTAAATATAAGTAAAACGCACCTAAGACAGCCAGACAAACACCACAGAGAGGACTAGGTCCTCTAACTCACACGGGCCTAGCCCGAAGGAATAAAGGGATATCACACACAAAAACACTCAACCTACAAAAAATAACACAGCAACAACACTATAAACAACTATTTGTATATGAATTAGCCACAAATTTCCACAAGAAATAGTTTTTTTTAGCAATACTTAGCCACAGCCAAGTCGAGACCACGTCCGAGCTCTATAAGCGCAAACGAGATCTGGGAATGTGGGGCAATGTATTGTGGGATACCATCTTAGCCCAGCCAATCAAAGACTTTCAAACTAGTAAATAGGCAGAGTTGGAGCAGACATTCGGCTCCGAACCCACAGGTGAAAAATGTAGGCGAGAACACCTCTGATTTTTTGAGCCACATCTTTCCACCCCTCTGGGCCTTGGGATAAGGCCTAGAGGGAAGGGAAAAATGGACTCTTACAGCAGACTTAAGACTTTTTTCCTCCTGCTCACACCTGGTGAGGGTGTCTTTCACCTTGGTTCTGAACAGAGGGACCATCAAAGGGGGTCTCTGAATGAAGACTTGAAGGCCTCCACGAAATGACAAAGGTGCATTCAGGCCTGCCTCCTAAGGGCGACTCCTGAGCTTGCTGCCCTACTCGCTCCCTCAGCTGCATAAGAAATCAGCCTCATGGAGGAGTTAACGATGGAATTGAGAGTAGACATCTGGGCGGTAACAGTCTGTGCCACCGCCTCAGAAGCATTACCCGTGAGAGTATCTCCAAGCTCCTTTAGGAGATCTCTCGAGCCGTGCAAAGTGAGATAGGTAGTTCAGAGACTGTAAGGTAAAGGTCGCTGAACAGAGGGTATGCTTCCCATACCGGTCCATAGTCCTAGACTCCTAGTTAGGCAGATGGACGGAGGAAGAAGTCTTGGCTAATTCCTTCTGGGTGGCTGCTGCCACCACCATGGCATCCACAGGAACCCTTTGGACAAAAATTCCTTACCCGGGGTGCAGACAGAAATTTATTGGGTCTCCTGGGGACGGATTTCACAGAATCAGGGTTCTCCCACACCCTCAGACAAATCAAATCCAGCAGCTCGAAGGGTGGGGACACCCAGGAGGCGGAGGGCTGTGCACCGAAGGCCTTCAGGAAGACAGACTCCTCAGAGGGAGCTTTGGACGGCCAGTCACCTCTGTTTCAATATCTCTAGGATGTCAGAGTAACATCCTCAGAGAATGACTTGGGGGACCCCTCCGATTCCTCGAGGTCAGTATCTGAGGTGAGACTCATCCTGGGAGTCTATGTGCTTCCGCTTGCAAGTTTTCTTTCTGGGGGCTCAGGCAAACACTCTGAGGGGCCCTCAGAAACTTGGGGACCACTCGTGGGGGTACCCTGAGGCCTTGGGGCTACGCTAACGATAGGTGGTGGTCAGAGACCTGTGCCAGAGTGATAGGGGACAGAATGACCGACCCGCATGATGTAGCTGACGATCTGGCCAGCGCACTCCACATGGCCTCAAAGGCTGTCCCCCCCCCCCAAATCCGAAAATCGACCAGCCTCCGAGGCCATGACAGGAGTCGGGGTTCCCCAAGCCGAAGCACCAAGAGGGAAACTAGGAACAGATGGCTGTCCAGAGGCCTCTCCCTTGGGCCAAGAGTCCTGAATCCCGTGGACAGCACCGACTGGGTGGGAGCTGACGTCGGCACCGATAAGCCAGGGGGGGCCATCAGAACCAACCTGGAGTCGCACGGAGCAGAGCACTCCGGCTCCAAAGGCTGGGATGCGCTCGGAAGAATCGAAGGTTGCAGGATGGGCGACGGAGCCAAAAACAATTTAGCCAAAACCGGTGACTGAAGGAATCTCTGCACCACCCTATCAACATCCACATCCGATAGTGTCCTGGAGGATTTGGAGGACAGGGAGGGAGATAGAGATCTCCCCTCGGGTGATACTTGCCTAATACTAGGCGATCGGCTCCGAATGGTTTCCAATATAATTGGAGCCGATGCCGATTCCATCATTACCGACACTTCCTGCGGCCCAGAGGACAGTGGAGCAGAGGATGTTGAAGCTAATTTAATTACTTTCTCCAGTGGCTCAGAGGAGACTGAAGGAGCCGGAGATCTCTTTAGATTTTGTGGATCTAGGTTTTGAACCGGAAGCAGATTCCAGGCCCTCTTCGAACGAGGGCTTCAAAAGTCCCTTCAGAATTAACTTCTTTCCTGAAGTACCCTGGGACTAAATGCATGACAAAAGCTGCAGGACTCCTGCAGATGGATTGCTCCCAGACAATAGACACATACTGAATGTCCATTGGTAATGGACATTTTATAGCCACACTGAGCATTTCTTAAAGCTAGAGGGCTTGTGCTCCTTGGAATCTTTAGACATCCTGAAAATTACTACAAACACCAAGACAAAGGATCACCAGTACAGAACAGACTACAGAAAAACAATCACAAATTACACCACATTGAGCGTAGGAAAACTACCACTAACCAACTCTCACAAAACAATCCTGAGACAGACACACAAAAAGAAATAAAGACTAAAAAACCTCTAATTTAAACGGTTTTAGAAGTTAGAAAACAGGGAAGCAAAGGGACAGACTAGGTCCTCTAACTGAAACAGGCCTAGCCCGTTGGAACAGCTAGTGGGATACCGCAAAACAATCCACACGCACCAAAAGATTATACAAATAACACCACACTAGAAATAGCTATTAAAATAGCTTTTGTTTGTAAATATATTCTCTCAAGAAGAAAAGTTACTTAGCCACAGCCAAGAGCGAGACCACGTCCAAGCTACACAAGCAGCAAATGAGATCTGGGAGAATGCAATGCAGCATGGGATACCTTCTTAGCCCAGCCAACAGAAAACTTCGAACTAGAAAAGTTTGGCAGAGTCTGAGCAGATATTCGGCTCAGAACCCATGGGTAAGAATGCAAGTGAGATTGGACTACATAACATCCATCAGTTTGATAGTACCATAAAATAGGCTAGAGGAGAAAATAATGGGATGGAACGGTCCGGTATTGTCACACTCATGAAGGAAGGTGTAGGAAGAACCCCACCCAAATGGAACAGCCTTCAGAAATGTCATTTTATCTAACTCAACTAACTCCCAGAGGACTGCATGGATTGATGCAGAGGGCAGTCAGCATAATCAATGTCATGGTCTGTGGAACGAGGCAACAAGTAAGTGAACGAATGCTATGCAGGGACAGCTTTGAAGAAAAAATTGGTCTGGCAAGTCAGGGGCACATGGTAATTTGATACGGGATCAGACCCTGGAGCTGCAGGAGAACGCATCAATGTGTAGGGCAGAAGCACATTTCAGAACAGGTCTTTCTGAAGTTGAAGATTCTGGACACTACTTTCCAGCCTTGTCTGACAATCTCTTTCTTTGGGTCTCTCTACCCTTATCCATAAGTTTTCTTGAAATAGACACACCAGAAGCAGAAGGTGCTGGCTTATCCACTTGGGTCTGGAGAAGAAACTTAGTTTAGTGCAATTCAAAAGCCCCATGGGACCAAAGTAGGTGCAAATATCAGTATCTGCTAAGCTCAAGTGGTACACACTGTGTAGGTCCTGCAGTGGAATCCTGTGGCCACAGGTCACACATTTCATGAATCCTAAAGCCTTGTCAGCCATAGAAATGAACATACAGGAACATCTGAAATAGCAGCAGCACCGAAGTAAGGCAAGCAGAGTTTATGCAGGAGACCTTATGGGTCTCAATGCCAGAAAAGGCCCAACACTCACCCCAGAGGGAACTAAATCCTATTAAAATCTCAAACCACTTTATACTTTTCTTGAAGCTGACTCTAAAGTTGCTAGCCCCAAATCTGATACTCCATGAGTTGAGCCAGGTGAAAGAACCTTAGATCCAATCACTTCTTGTGTCTAAAAACAGAAAAATGCAATGAACTGCTGCATCTTTCACATCAGATTGACTCCTGGCCCTAGAAAGCAGCTGAACGTGCTGGGGATTTGAGCAGCAATGAAGCCAAATATAAAGTGAAAATGCCTGACTGTAGCCAATTCCCCAAGGATAAGAATTCACACAGCCATGACTGCAACAGTGGTCAGTTACATCTAAAAATTCACAAAATGTGGTTTTAAGGTGAAAAAGCTGGCAACCCTTTCAGATGGCTGCCAACCATGCATCAACTGGAATGCTAGAAAAGTACAGTTGTGTACACTTATCATAAATGTAGATGTTACGGGTGTACTCATGGTTGCAGTCACAACATTTGGGTTACCTGCTTGCAGTAGCCCTCAGTCAGCCTGATTATCAAAGTCTTGGGTCCTGCGTCGGTTGCTGTCTCAACTTCCATGACATCAGGCAGCCAGGAGTATAAAGCATGCAGCAGACTCCATTAAATAATTTTTTCTTGCTCCAGATGTCAGGTGCCAACATAATGGGAAGCAATTATATACTAAGGTTACACCTCCAACAAAAAAGCAAATACACCAAAAAGCTTTAAGCATAGTAAAGAAGAATAGAAGACAATAAAAGTCAGAGGGCTGATAGGGACAGTAACCAGGATTGCAACAGTGAATACACTCAAAACTACATTTATGGTAAGTGTACACAACTGTAACTATGTTCTTCCTGTTTCACTGTTGCAATCACCACATTTGGGCAGATTTCCCAAAGCGAAGACCAGCTATAACGCCTTGCAAGACTGCAGTGGCAAATCCAGCTCTGGATTTAGAAAAAATTGGCAAGTGGTAATACTTGGTTTAGGTATGTACAGAACTCCAGGTAGAAGCTTCTAGGGATGTCCCTGGTATGGACACCTCAGAGAAAGGCTGTAGAGGCAGATGCAGCCCTGGTTGAATGTGGTCTTATCCCCTGTGGGGTAGATTTTCCATGATACTTATAGCAGAAATGAATGCAATGGCCTATCCACTTAGGAATTGTTTGCTTTGAAATGGCCTCCCCCCTCCGCCCCTGCACCAAATGCAACCAGCAGATTTCTTGAGGCTTAGTCCTGTCCAAGTAAAATCTAAGTTCTGTGCATGTCCAAGGAGTGCAGTATTCGTTCCCCTTTGCTCTGTGGATTAGAAAAGGTTGGCAAATGAATGGACTGATTAAGGGCCACACTGGATACCACCTAGGGCATGGTTGGATTGGTCCTAAGGGACACCCTGTCAGCATGAAAGATGATGAAAGGCTCCACTGCCATGAGGGCCTGTAATTCAGACACCCTTCTTTGCTGAAGTGATGTCTAGAAGGAAAGCTATTTTCCAAGAAAGGAATTTCAACTCTGCATTTGCAGCTGGCTCAAAGGGAGGTAGAGTGAGCTTTTTCAATACAAAGTTAAGGTCACAAACTGGAGTAGAAGCTCTCCTGGGTGGTCTTAAGTTTTTGGCCCCTCTGAAGAATTGCTTCAGCAGTGGATGAGAGAAGAGGGGTGGTTCTGTATTGTAATGAGCTGAAATGGCTGAGGCATGAATTTTGGAGGAGGAAAAGGAAAGGCCCTTGTGAAGCATCTCAGTTAAGTATTGAAGAATATGGGGTAAATTGGGGGCTGCTGTGCCCATCCCCTGAGTTTGGCTCCAGGAACAGAATATTTTCTAGTACTAGGCCTCATTGCCTCCAGAATGACATCCATCGCTAGCTTACTGAGGGATGGTAAAGGAGAGATCAGGTAATTAGCCAGGCTGCCAAGTTTAGGATTTGAAGTTGTGGGTGCAGAATCTGGCCCTCCTGCTGGGACAGCAGGGCAGGTGCCAACAGTGACTGTGCAGCCAGTCTGGTGCAATCAGTATTGTCCTTGGTTTGTTCGGTTTGATCTTTAGTAGTACCTTGGAGAGGCAAAGGGGAAAGGCATAAACTGATAGGTTTTTCCAGGTGAAGGACAGGGCATCCACTTTCCAAGCTCGTCTGTGGGGAGTCCGTGTGCAGAATTAGTCCAATTGGTAGTTCTGGGGGGAGGCAAACAGGTCTATCTCTGGGCTCCATTTATTTATCAATATATGGAATATCTTTGGTTCCAGTTTCCACTCATGTGGGTCCATGAGATTTCTGCTTGGGTAGTCTGCCAGTGTATTTAGCTTTCCTGGCAGGAATTGAGCCTGTATGTGCACCTGGTAGCTCAAGGCAGTGTTTCACAGAGCCATAGCTAGTCTGCAGAGAGGGTATGAGTGGGTTGTCCATCTTTACCAATAATTGTCCTGGAAGGCTTGTCAGAGCATTCTGTACAGCTAACATTTATTTTTGATTGATACGGAAGTGCATTTGATTTGGGTTCCATGTGCCTTGAATGCACTGCCCTGCCAAGTGAGCCCCCCCATGCATAGTCTGAAGCATCTGCTAGGGTTTGGGCAGCAGGGGGTAGAGCGAATGGCAATCCCTTGTTTTGGTGACAGGCCTCTGCCCACCAAGGTATGACAGAAGTAATTGACTCTAGATCCTGAGAATGTTGACACCATAGGCTTTTAGATACCATTGTAGTTTCCTCATATGCAGTCTTGCATATGGAATTAATAGAATGCAAGAGGCCATGAACCCCAGGGCTTGCCGATAGCTGGGTCTTTGTAGACAGTAGTTTGAAGCAAACTGTCAAATGAACTTGTTTCTCTGGCGTGAGGAAATCCATCTGGGAAGTTGTATTCAAGCTTGCTCCCAGGAATACAATTTGTTGGCAGTGTACAAGACGCATTTTCTTTTCGTTTATGGGGACATTAGCAATTTCTTTACAAATGCCAGATGATTTAATAGTATGTCCTGGCTTTCTGCCTAAATTAGACAATCGTCCAGGTATGGGTATATTTGAATATTTCTTTGCCTGCAAAATGCAATGACTGGAGCTAGGCACTTTGTGAATACCCTGGGCACAGTAGATAAGCCAAAGGGCAGTGCAGAGAACTGACAGTGCATGAAGCGTAGGTATCTTCTGCAAGATTCCCTTATTGGGATGTGCAGATAGGCTTCCTTTAAATCCAGTGTTGCCAACCAGGCATCTTTGTCTAGCATGGGAAGCAGCTGATGAAAAGTTAGCATCTTGAATTTTGGGACTACCAGAAGTGTTAAAGATAGACAGGTCCAGGATTGGATGCCAGGAGTTGCCTTTTCTGGGTACCAGGAAAAGTCTTTAGTAGAAACCTTGCCCCCATTGTTGTTCTGGTACAGGTTGAATAGCCCTGATGCTGCCCACTGATTTGGGGAAAGGTCTGGCCAACTGTTTGGGTTGGTAAGGAATGGAAGTGGAATCTGAGTCTTTAGGAAACTATTTAAAACCCATTTGTCCTGGGTAATGAGTTGCCATTTTTTTGCATGTAGGGCAATCTTTTCCCCCAAAGGAACAGTCAGTTGAGCAGGGCTTGGAAGGTTTAAAGTCAAGTAATTGAGACAGTTTACCATGGGGGGAGTTTTACTACTCCCTGCTTTGGAAGTGGGAGCCCCCCCACTGCTTAGGCCTGTGAGTAACTTGGGACTGAAGCCTGGGTGTTCCGCTGGTTCGGGTTTTTGACTGAGGCGGCCTGGAAGAGACAGGAAAGGACCAATTCTTAAGAGGGCCAATGCCTACTAAATATGGGAGGCTGTACTTCTAGGAAATCTTTAACAGTTTGCATAGATTTAGCTTTTTCCTCCATCTTTAAGTACTACTACTGTTTTATTGCCAAACAGGCAGCCTTGGTTTAAGGGAGCATCCAGTAATTTAGCTTTAACATGATCTGGCAAAGATTGCTCCTTAAGCCAAGCATGCCTTCTAAGTACAGACCCAGTGACAGCAGCCCTGCAAGATGCCTCTAATGAATCAAAACCACATTGCAAAGTATGTTTTCCAACTTGTTCAGCAGAATGCATTAAATCCTGTAAATCTTTATTTTCAGCACAGTCAGGAATCAACATTTTCTGTTTAAGCAAGCCAATAATATACTGCTGAGACTTATGGAACTGGCAATTCTAAGGTCCTAATGGCCAAGGTTGCAGATGTGTACAACTTCTTACCCCATCTATCCAGCACACTGGAATCTCTATCAGAGAGGGTAGGATTTTTGGCAGTAGTAGCCTTAATGCCCTTGGGTCCCTGTGAAATGATCTCAGGATCCGCAGTAGGATTTTTGAAGAGGAACTTGTGTTATGTACCCTGCAATACCCATCAGGTTTTCTAGGAGCAGGAGGTAGAGAGTCAGGGGCCAGGCTGGATTCCGAGAAGGCATCTATAATGTCCAGTACAGCAGGGAATAGCTAAAGGCCTGTGTTGAGGCAGGAATAAGAATTCCCTAAGTCTCTTTTTGGAGTCTGGCTTTCCCCAGCGCAAATGCTCCCTAAGAGTATGTATGGCTTCACCAAAAGAGAAATCCTCTGGAGGGGAAGCAGAGGGAATTGAGTCCTCTGCATCAGAATCCTCATAGGTAGATAACGGCAAATCCTGGTCAGAGAAAAAAGAAATTTCAGAATCCTGATCAGAAGGAAAATCAGTCCTAGGTCTCAGAGGGGGAAGGGTGGCTTCCACTGATTAGAGTAATAAGGTCTTTAGCCATTTGTTTTTTAGACATAGGGGCGTGACCATGCGGTTTGGGAGTGTTTTCTAGACATGGATCGAGTTTTAGGCCTTAAAGAAGGTGGCGTCTGTTTAATATGCAAGTCAGTAGGCCCGAATACATCCTCAGAAGCCGGTGCCTGCACAGCGGCTCCAGACCATCCAAGGTAGAGACATCCACAGGTTCCACAGTCGAAGCATCTTGAGACACACCAGACTCCGAATGGGTCTCAGTAGAGGCCTGTGAATCTGATAGCAGGTATCAGGGGCTGTGAAAGCGCCTCAGAGTACCGGAAAACTGGCGACTAGCTTAGGAGAAGCGTCGTTGGCAGCATTGGAGTTCCAAAACATTTAGATGCATAACTGAACAGACTACGAATAGTACGAGGTTTGAATAAGGCACAAAACTGACAGTGAGGGTCATCGTGGTCTGGGCCTAAGCAAGGAATGCAGTATGAATGAAAATCTGAGGTATTTGCTTTCCACAAGAAATACAATTGTTAACTTTTACTAACATCAGTTTAGAGCAAGAAAAAGGTTCCCCAACAGGGTACTTAGTTGAAGACTTCGGATCTGAAACTAAAACAAATTTCAGGAGTCGGCTGACCAGCACTTGCTAATTGCTTCTGCTTTGGGCACTGCACGGCAAGAATGACTGATGTAATGGCGTCAGCTGCATGCTTTATAACCCTGGCTGCCTGACGGCATTGAAGATAAGACAGCAACTGACGCAGGACCCAAGACTTTGATAATTAGGCCGACTGAGGGCTACTGCAAGCAGATAACCCAAATGTGATGACTGCAACAGTGAAACACTAACATCAGCAAATTAGTCACCTTGGGCACCCAAACTTTGGGAGAACAAAGATTTAATATCATGAAATCAATACAGTCAACAACAAGCATACCAACCCAGTCAGTACTTGACAGAGTAACAACCTCCATGTGCATCTGCATTTAACTCCAGACACCTCTAGGTGTCAAATATTGCTTGTTCATATTTTCAATTCCAAAACCATACTACATACGTTTTAAAAGATTTCATCTTAAAGCTTACACAATGGCAAACTCAACTGCGTTAATACTTTACCTGTCTAGTGCAGGTAAATATTAACTTATTTATGATAGCAATTTACATAGACAATCTTCACATTTTTCGAAATATCTCAACCAACAGAGAAATCCTTAGTCTCATAAGAATTGTCCCAGCTTGATCAATAGAATGTTGCTGATAGAGTTGCTGGCTACTGAGATTTGTCTGCATGCATCAACTGGACATAAGCTGATTTAAGTATATTTTCTGCACTTTTTGTGGTTTTCTAATTTGCACTGTGATCCCTCATATCTAGCTCTGTTGAAACTGTCTTCCCCACCCCCCTCTCTGTTCTTGGTTGTAGTTTAAATGTGGTGGCTTTTGCAGTGCCCGCCCCACTATAGATTTGATCTAGGACAGTCCCCCAGTCCCATCTCTTTACCGCATTCTACCTAATAAACCCTTTCTGCACTTGCTTTTAGTCCTTTTTAATTTAAATTACATTTTTTCAAACTGTGTGCGGACTAATATTGCTAGATACTCGTGTGCCAGCTTGCATTGCATGTGAATTGTTTTTAGTACTGTTTTTGCTACTTTTCTGAAAAAAAATCTTTTACTGTATTTGTGTTTCTTCCTACTTTATTTTGCTTTTGCATCATCTTAAAAGTACTCAGTTGTATTTACTACTTCTTGGTGTAACTCATTCTAAGCCTTTTAGTTTAAGCACTTGGGCTTCGGACCAGTTGTTTTACATTAAGGTTTGTGGTCTGCACTGTAGTAGCAGGATAGGTAGCTTACATCCTTCTAAGTTGGGAACTGCTGATTGAGGGCTCAGTGTCAGTTATTCTAAAAGTGTATTAATTCTGGTTTAAGCACTTGGGCTTCAGGCCAGTTATTTTACATTAAAAGGGTTCGTGGTCTGCACTCTTGTGGGAAAGGCTGGACTCTGCCCTTCTGAGCTGGGAATTTCTGGTTAGAGGCTTATGGTGCCTGCATGTTTGAACTGCTTCTTACTGAAATTGGTACACCTTGTTTGCTGTAGCGTAGACTAGATCCAGGCCTGCTGAATCTAGCTTTGTTTGTATAACTTGAGCACTAATCCAGGCATTCTTCAAAGTATTCAATTATATTTATTACTGCTTGGTAGTAACTTGATTAAAGTGTAGCTATCATTCTAAGTCTTTTGGATTAAGCACTTGGGCTTCAGACCAGTTGTTCTACATTAGGAAGGTTTGTGGCCTGCACTGCAGTGGCAGGACAGGTAGCTTACATCCTTCTAAGTTGGGAACTGCCGATTGAGGGCTCAGTGTCAGTTATTCTAAAAGTGTATTAATTCTGGTTTAAGCACTTGGGCTTCAGGCCAGTTATTTTACATTAAAAGGGTTCGTGGTCTGCACTCTTGTGGGAAAGGCTGGACTCTGCCCTTCTGAGCTGGGAATTTCTGGTTAAAGGCTTATAGTGCCTGCATATTTCAACTGTTTCTTACTGAAATTGGTACACCTTGTTTGCTGTAGCATAGACTAGATCCAGGCCTGCTGAATCTAGCTCTGTTTGTATGCTTGTTATTTCCCTGAAACGCTAATACCACTTAAAAAGCGGTATTTCAGCGCTTCTGTGGATTCCTAGTGATATCTGCATTGCTTACTGTACTCATTTCCTTGTTTCATTTAAAAGAAAGTTACTGTTTGTCGTTTTTGCATTTAAGTTACCTGTAACACATTGCATTTAAGTTACCTGGCACTTGCTCACTAAAGCAATTATATAAAAGTCAGCACTAAAAAATTAAAAGCACTACACCCTCACAAACTCCCCTTGAGTACCTTGTTCCCCATTGGCCTTTTTTTAATTATAAAGGAATTCCCAATACTAATCTAGCATGTACAAAGGTCAGTTGTCAATCTTCTCTCCGGTCCAGCTGGTGAATCTGGGAATCTTGAGGCAATGTTACAACTGCCTCATGTACAGACACAACCCTCTCCTCCCCCCAACATACTCCAACACGAGAGATGCATCCATATAGCCAAACTGGAGGCTAAGCTCTCAACTCAGTACTGGCGTAACCAGTCAGAAGGAAACCACACTCACTACAATTCCAGTCTCACACAGACCTACCACGACAGCAAACCAAACACAAACATACTCATAGGCTTTAAATAAAAATCTGCCTAAGCAGCAGAGACCTCCAAAGCAGACACCAAAGCAACCGCTACCCCAAAACAAAACACGTGCAACACATAGCTCACAAAGCCAGTGTGCCGAACAGTCATAGCCCTTAAGGCTAAACACACCTGATACACTTGTAATAGGTGACTATAGTCAGGCACACTGACGTCCCGCTCACCAGGCTGAACAAGAAGGTCACGGTGAGCTGCCTGTCGGGCGCTAGGATCTGCCACAACACAAGCACTCAGGTCACTCCAAGGCAAGTACAAATATGACTCATTGTCCATGCTGGTGTGAATGACCTGTGACGTACCTCCCTGGACTACATGGAGAGAGGAGCTCTCAGCATGTGGCCCAGGCCGTTATGACCCTGACCTTGAGTAGCACCTTTCCCTTACCAAGAATGATGCCATAATATGAAGACAAGATGATCAATTTCAACAATTGGCTTAAGTATTGGTGTCATTCAAAGGGGATCCAATGCTTGTCAGCCTGGGATGACATGCTCGACAAGCCACAATGCTTCGCTAGGGACGGCTTGCACCTGTCACCCCTGGGCTTTCGGATATTGGCAAAGGCTCTTGCTACCCCCATAGTGCCTTTTTTAGGCAAGGCTCAAAAGACAAACCCACCTCCATAGGTATCACAATGGATAAGAAACTAAGAGTAATGCTACTCAACGCCAGAAGTCTAAACCTCAAGATGCATGCACTCGAAACTCTCCTTAGCATGAAGAACATCGACATCTGTGCAGTAACAGAAACCTGGCTCAAGGCTCCCGAGAGCACCCCAGCACTACCAGGTTATACCTCATACCATGCTTTTCGGCCCAAAAACTTGGACCGACCCACAAAAGGAGGGGGAGTATCAACATTCGTCAGATACCCACACCTCCAGGTTGGTGGCACAGCACGAAGAATCAGAGACTATCCATGTGCAACTAACAGTGGGTAAAACTGCCTTCCAGTTTATAGCCTGCTACAGACCACCCTCCCTAACCCAGGAACCCCACTCGGCCTTCCTGAGAACACTGGAAAATATGAAGGTCTCTCCAAACACCATTATATTGGGCGACTTCATCTACCCAAACAGACTGGGAGCATGACTCTAGCTCCAACACCCTAGCCCAAAGATTCCTAGAATTTATAAACTCAAATGCTATGGAACAACTTGTTACCACTCTCACAAGAGGGGAAAACATACTGGACCTGATCACCAACATGGGGACTCTATGCTCCAGACCAGAAGTGTATCCCTCACTGGTAAGATCAGACCATAAACTAATCTCACTGGATATTCACATCCCGACCCCACCCCCTGCCCAGAAAACCACAGTGAAAAAAGTACAGTTTTGTACCTACCATAAATGTAGATGTTAGAGTGCTAATACAGCTGCAGTCATAACAGATGGGTTTTCCTGCAGTCAGGCAGGTCCTCGGTCGGCCGAATTCCAAAGTCTAGGCCTAGCATCGGTTGTAGTCGCTTCTTCCCTGACATCAGTGCGACAGGAGTATAAAAACCAGCCGACGCCATTTTCTTCAGTTTTTCTTGCCCCAGATGTCCGGTGCCCCCAGAAGGAAGGCAAAACATAAATTTATGTAATAAAGCAAATGCAATATAATCAAAAAAAACACAGTAGTTTCCAGCAAATACACCATAAAAGAATACCCCAATGAGGTTGTATGAGGAGGTGTTAGCCATTAGGCCTGTCCCAAGAGGGGAAGGAGGAAGGGAAACCTGGACTGCATCTGTATTAGCACTCTAACATCTACATTTATGGTAGGTACAAAACTGTACTACGTTCATCGTGCATACAGCTGCAGTCATAACAGATGGGTAGAATCCCAAAGCTAATAAAGGGGTGGTAGGCACTAAGTAGAACTAGGTGGGGCCAGGATGCCCTGCAAGACTACAGTGGCAAAGCCCGCTCTAGTTTTGGAGTATAATGGTAGGTGGGTGATGGTGCTTGGAGAAAGTATGTACAGAACTCCAAGTGGCTGCTTCCAAAATATCTTTGGTAGGAACCCCCCTGAGGAAAGCTGTAGAGGTAGCTGTGGCCCTTGTGGAGTGAGATCTGATGCCTGCAGGTACAGTTTTACCATGAAAAGAGTAACAAAAGCATATGCAGTGGGCTATCCATTTGGAGATTGCCTGTTTGGAAATAGGCTTCCCTTGAACACCTGTAGCATAGAACACAGTTGCTCTGATTTTCCAAAAGGCTTTGTTCTGTCCAAATAATAACGGAGCTGTCTGTGAATATCCAAGGAATGTAGTACTCTCCCTTTATTTTGTGGATTAGGGTAAAAGGTAGGCAAGTGGATAGCCTGATTCAAGGCTACCCTGGATACTACCTTTGGCATAAATGAAGGATTGGTTCGTAAGGAAACTCTGTCCTTATGGAAAATGATGAAAGGCTGCACAGCCATGAGGGCTTGTAGTTGCGAAACCCTGCGTGCTGAGGTGATAGCTAGAAGGAAGGCTGTTTTCCATGACAAATATTGCAGACCTGTTGAAGCAGCTGGCTCAAAAGGAGCCAGGGTTAGTTTTTCTAGAATGAAATTGAGGTCCCAAGCAGGTACTGGTTGCTTCCTTTGGGGTTTTATATTCTTAGCCCCTCTGAGGAACTGTCTTAAGAGAGGGTAAGAGAATAAAGGGGGATCAGTGTTGTACTCTGCAAAAATGGCTGAGGCATGTATTTTGATGGAGAATGAAAGTCCACTGCTTAGTAGCTTGGCTAGGTACTGTAGTATTTGAGGTAAATTCAGTATTCCAGGATTCTGACCCTTTTTCTGATTCCCGGCACAAAATTTTCCATTTTGCAGAGTAGGCTTTTCTAGTAGAAGACCTTCTGGCCTCCATCCTGCACCTCCTTGGAGAGTAGAGTCTGCTGTGAATTTAAGGAATCCTCCATGTGGCTAGATTGAGTTTTCAGCTGACTGTGAAGAGTTTTGAAGTTGTGCCGAGTCAGTAGAAGAGGCATTAGAGGTAGGATCCATGGTGGGGAATGAGTCAGGCTCCTCGGGAGTGGGTACCAGTGTTGTCTTGGCCAGTCTGGAGCAATGAGAATCCTCTTTGGTCTGTCTGCTCTGGCTTTTAATAGAACTTTGGCCCGCAGTGGAAGAGGTGGAAAGGCATAAACTGTCATCGTTGTCCAACTGAAAGAGTGCGTCCACTTTCCAGGCCTGTGGACGAAAGGTCCTTGAGCAGAATTTTGTCAACTGGTAATTTCTGTGGGTGGCAAAGAGATCTATGTCTGGCCTTCCCCATGCTTGAATTATCATTGTAAAAACTTGAGGATGCAACTTCCATTTGTGTGGATCTGTCATATTTCTGCTCAGGTTGTCTTGCCAGTGTATTTTCCTTCCCTGGCAGGAATTGTGCTTGAAGTTGGATTTGCAATTCCAGAGCAGTGTTCCAAAGGGACATGGCTAGTCTGCACAGGGGGTATGAGGGAGTTCCTCCTTGTTTATGTACCACATCACTGTGGTGTCTGTTCTTATCAATAGCTGGCCTGGATGCAGTAGGTCTTTGAAAGCCATAATAGCATTTATTACTGCTAGCATTTCCTTTTGATTGATGTGTAGGTGCTTTTCTTTGTGACCATTTGCCCTGAATGCACCGATCTGTCTTGTGCACCCCCCAGGCGTAGTCCGAGGCGTCTGTTGTGATGACTTCATTCGCTTGAGGCTTGCAGAATGGGAGACCTATGTTTCCTTGGCATGCTTGAGCCCACCACAGAAATTCCTTTTGAAGACCTGGAATCAGTAGTATGATTGTTTCCAAACTGTGGCTGTGTTGAGACCATAAGTTTTTTAGGTACCATTGAAGTTTCCTCATATGCAGCTTTGCACATGGGGTTAGCAGGATGCAAAATGTCATGAATCCCAGAGCCTGCAGGATTTTCCTTGCAGTCAGCCTGGTGAAGGTTGCCAGTTTTCTGAAGTGTAGAGTTAATTGCCCTTGTTTCTCTGGCGTGAGGTAGGCCATGTGGTTGTTTGTATCCAAGCTGGCACCCAGGAAAATTATTGTTTGAGAGGGTATTAGTCTTGACTTCTTTTTGTTGACTGTGTATCCCACAGATTTCAACATTATTACAAACGCCAGGTGTTTCAAAACAGTGCGTTTGCTGTCCGCTTGGATCAGGCAGTCGTCTAGATATGGGTATATTTGTATCCCTTGAAGTCTGCAGAAGGCAATTACTGATGCCAGGCATTTCGTGAACACTCTGGGCGCAGTAGATAAGCCAAAGGGCAATGCAGAGAATTGATAATGGGATGAACCTGCAAGAAATCTGAGGTATCTTCTGCAATCTTGTCTGATTGGGACATGCAGGTAGGCCCTCCTTGAGGTCCAATGTTACCAGCCAAGACTCCTTGCCCAGCATGGGAAGAAGCTGCTGTAATGTGAGCATCTTGAACTTTGGTACGAGTAAATGTGTTTAGGATGGATAGGTCCAAAATAGGTCTCCAATCTTTGCCCTTCCTTGGTACCAGGAACAGTCTGGAATAAAAACCTTGACCCTGTTCTTGTGCAGGTACCTCTTGAATAGCTTTCATGTCCATGAGATCTGAAATTTGTTTTTGTGCCTCTGCCCTTTGATTGTGTGGCAGGTTTGGCATGCCTCATTTTTGGAAGGGTGTGAAAGTGGAATCTGTAGCCTCTGTCTATAATGTCCAGGATCCATTTGTCTCTCGACAATATGCCAATTTTTCGAAAATGCCAGTTTTCCGCCTAAAGGTGCTGCCATTTGAGCCTTGCTTGCCATGCAAAGGGGAAAGTCATTGGGTCTGCTTTCTGAATGGCTGTGAACTATCCTCACCCCCTCTTGGTGTAGGCGTTTGCCATTGTCTGCCTAAATGATCCTTGAGATTGCCCTCTACCTCTCGGGCGCCTGTATCTACCTCTGAGGTCTGTCCGTGGCTGGAAAGGACCAATTTTTTGAAGGCCAATTTCTACTGAAACGTGGTGGTTGTACCTGTAGGAAATCTTTCACTGTTTGCATTGATTTTGCCTTTTCCTCCATTTTCTTTAATACCTCCTCAGCTTTAACATCAAACAATACATCTTTTTGAAGAGGTGCATCTAGTAATTTAGCTTTGACATGATCTGGTAAGGTTTGCTCTGAGCCAAGCAGGTCTACGTATGACTGATCCTGTAACAGCAGCTCTACAAGAGACCTCTAAAGCATCAAAACCACATTGCAGGGTAGGTTTACCCACTTGCTCTGCACTATGCAACAAATCCTGCAACTCATTCAAGTCTGGTTGCTCAGGTTGTGACATTTTGCTTTTCAACTGAGATAACAAAAACTGTTGATACTTATATGGAACTGACAGTTTAATGCCCTCATAGTGGCCGAGGTGTACACCTTTTCCCCCCACCTTTCTAAAGCTCTGGAATCTCTCTGAAGGTAATGGATTTTTGGCAGTAGAGGCCTTAATTCCCTTGGGACCCTGTGAAATAGTTTCTGGGTCAGCCGCATGGCCTTTGTATAGGAATTGGTGTGAATCAAGAACCCGGTAATACTTGTCAGGCTTGACTGGAGCTGGAGGTAAAGAATCTGGGTTAAGGCTGGCCTCTGAATACAATCATCTAGTATGTCTAAGACAGGGGGTATAGCCAGAGGCCTGAGCTGAGGGAGCAAGAGGAAATTCCCGAGCCTTTTCTTGGAGTCAGAGTACTCTTGGCCGTCCCAGTGGAAGTGTTCCCTCAAGGTATGCAAGGTTTCCCCAAGAGAGAAATCCTCAGGGGGACAGAGGGAATAGACTTCTCTGCATCAGATTCTTCAAAAGGGGAGTAAGAATGTTCCTGGTCCTCAAAGTTCTGAAGTAATGGAGGCCTGGTCCGAGGAAGGGTATTCTTCCTCCACTCTGGGCCTTTTGTCCGGGGGGGGGGGTTGAAGACCCCTGATAAATCAAATCCTCAGCCATTTTGAGCATCTGCTTTTCAGGCATGGGGCCTTGAGAGGGGCCCTGTGGAGCTTGTCTTTTAGAATGCATGGCTGCTTTATATTTAGTGTAAGCCTTAATGGAAAAAGAGGAAGAAGGCTTGAAGACACCTTGAGAGGTGGCAGGCCTGTCTGAACTCTTGAGTTTCCCCACCAAGAGTGGCTTCGGTATCTGTAGTCGGGGTGTGGGCCGAAGAGCCTGCGACGTCGGGCACAGAAGACACCACTAATTGTGTCATCGGTAGTCAGCAGCTGCGTAGGCGCCTCGCTGAGAACCACTGCACATGTAGTCGGCTTTAGCGTGGTGTCGGTAGAAGTTGCGGGCCTCGTATGTCAGTCCTTATCTTTACGTCGTTTACACAAAATTAGAGTCTGAGTATCCGACGACATGTAATTAAACTTTTTGCCAAAATAGTGTTGGGCGAACTCCGCCCGACGCTTAGTGAGTCTGTTGAATGTAGCACAAAAACGACAGGCTGAGAGGTCATGGTCTCGGCCTAAGCAAGGTATACAGAGGGAATGGAAGTCCTTATGCGGTATTTGCTTCCCACATGAAATGCAATTAACTTTGTCTGACATCGGTCCGAGGCAAGAAAAGTTTCCCCAACGGGGTACTTAGCTTTCAAGAAGTCTTCGGTTGAAAAATATTCGTAATCTCAGGAGCTGGCCGACCGGCACTTGCAAACTGCTTCTGCTTTGGGCACCGCTTGGCAAGAAAGACTGGGGAAAATGGCGTCGGCTGGTTCTTTTATACCAGTCGCACTGACGTCAGGGACGTAGCGACGGCAACCGATGCCGGACCTAGACTTTGGAATTCGGCCGACCGAGGACCCGCCTGACAGCAGGAAAACCCATCTGTTATGACTGCAGCTGTATGCACGAACATCTTCTCTAAAGCAAATTTCACACTCCTCAAAAAGTACAGTTTTGTACCTACCATAAATGTAGATGTCTGAGAGGTATGCATCTGCAGTCCTAACATATGGGTTGTCCTGCCTCAGGCAGCCCTTCGGTCGGCCGGATTCCAAAGTCTGGGTCTGGCCTCGGCTGATGTCGCACTTCACCCGACATCATAGCTGCTGTGAATTGGGTATAAAGGCATCAGCCGACGCCATTTTCCTCAGTGCTTCTTTCCCCAGATGTCAGGTGCCCTCTAGGAAGGCTAAATTTGGATAACTGCAAATGATTCCAAACAGTAGAGAGCAAACAAAAATAAGCATGTATATACATGTATACAAACAAATACACCATAATAGATTCCCCCAACTAGCTACAAGATGGGCAAATACCCTAGGAGTACCACAGAGGGGAAGGAGGGTGGGTAATCCTGACTGCAGATGCATACCTCTCGGACATCTACATTTATAGTAGGTACAAAACTGTTCTATGTCCTTCAAGGATGCATCTGCAGTCCTAACATATGGGTAGAATACCATAGCCAAACTGGGGGAGGAGGCACTAAGATGATTATGGTGTAGTTAAGATCCCTTGCAAAACAGCAGTTGCAAAACCTGCTCGGGATCTGGAGTATAAAGGTAGATTATAATGCTTGGCAAATGTATGCACGGAGCTCCAAGTAGCAGCTTCTAAAATGTCTTCGGTAGCCACTCCTTGTAAGAAAGCTGTAGTAGTGGCTGTAGCCCTTGTGGAGTGAGGTCTGATTTTTTTTTGGAGTTGTCTTTCCATGAAAAGAGTAACAAAATCTAATGCAATTTCCTATCCATTTTGAGATTGTCTGTTTTGAAATTGCTTTTCCTTCCATTCCTGTTGCATACGCTACCAGAAGCTGGTCAGTTTTTCTATTGTTCTTGGTTCTGTCCAGATAGTAGCGCAATTGCCTGTGCACATCCAAGGTATGTAGTAGTCTGTTCTGTGGGTTGGGGAAGAATGTTGGTAGGTGGATTGCTTGGTTCAATGATACCCTGGAGACCACCTTTGGCATAAAAGTATATTTAGTTCTCAAGGACACTCTATCCTAATGGAAGATAAGGAAGGGCTGTACTGCCATTAATGCCTGTAATTCAGAAACCCTTCTTGCTGAAGTGATTGCAAGCAGGAAAGCAGTTTTCCAAGATAAGAACTGTAATTCTGCTGTTGCTGCTGGTTCGAAGGGGGGAAGTGTTAACTTTTCCAGCACAAAGTTAAGGTCCCATGTAGGCAAAGGTGGCTTCCTTGGAGGCTTTACATTTTTAATTCCTCTCAGAAACTGCCTGAGTAGAGGATAAGAGAAGACTGGAGGATCCATGTTGTATTCTGCTGAAATTGCTGATGCATGAATCTTAATGGAGGAGTAAGACAGGCCATTGTGGAAAAGTTCTGCTAAATATTCCAGGATGTTAGCTATGTTTGTTAATGATACATTTTCTCCTTTTGCTGCACTCCAAATGAGGTATCTTTTCCATTTGGCTGAACAAGTCTTCCTTGTGGAGGGTCTGCGAGCCTCAAGGATAATGTCTTTAACCCTCTGAGATAAAACTGGGTTATTTTGTTTTATGTGATATTCCAAGCAGCTAGCTGCAGTGTTTTCAAGTTTGGATGTAGGATCTTGAAGTTGTTCTGTGTTAGCAGTAAAGGAACTGGAGGTAGAGGCCATGCGTGCGTCAGAGACATACTCCTCAGTAGCGGGTACCAATGCTGCCTCTGCCAGTCTGGAGCTATCAGGATGATCTTTGGGTGATCTTCTTTGATCTTCAGTAGCACTTTGTGCATCAGAGGAAGAGGTGGGAATGCATATGCTGTCAGATTTTCCCAACTGAGGGGGAGTCCACCTTCCAAGCAAGTGGGTGGTATGTCCTTGTGCAGAATTTCCTCAATTGGTGGTTGTGTGGGGATGCGAACAGGTCTATTTCTGGTAGTCCCCATTTCTTTGTAATGGATTTGAAGATGTCTGGATGCAGCATCCATTCGTGGGCATCCGTGGTAGTTCTGCTTAAGGTGTCTGCTAGTATATTTTCTTTTCCTGGCACAAATATGGCCTGGAGCTGAATGTTGAGTTTCAGGGCCACACTCCACAGATCCATTGCCATCTGGCATAGAGGATATGAGTGTGTGCCTCCTTGTTTGTTGATATACCACATGACTGTGGTGTTGTCCGTCCTTATCAGCAAATGACCCTGTTGAAGAAACTGTCTGAATGTCTGAATTGCCTGTTTCACTGCCAGCATCTCTTTTTGATTTATGTGTAGGTTCAGCTGGTCTTGCGTCCATAGGCCTTGTATACACTTGTCCACCCGAGGTCTGAGGCGTCCGTGGTGATAGTCTGGCTTGGGTGAGGCTTGTGGAAAGGCAGTCCTCTGTTCAACTGACAGGCCTGAGCCCACCACAGGAATTCTTGCTTCAGGCATGGAATTATTGGAATTTGGGTTTCTAGGCTGTGCTTGTGTTGAGACCATAAATTCCTTAGGTACCATTGCAACTTTCTCATATGCAGTCTGGCATGTGGAATCAATATTATGCAGGATGCCATGTAACCCAGGGCTTGCAGGACTTTCCTTGCTGTAAGCTGGTTCTGCATTGTTAATGCCATGAAATAGAGTGGTAGTTGCTTTTGCTTTTCTGCTGTGAGAAATGCCATTTGATTTGATGTGTCCAGTTCTGCACCCAAGAATGTTATCCTTTGGGATGGTACCAGCCTTGACTTTTTTATGTTGACTGTGTATCCCAGGGCTTGCAGTAGTTGTATAACCTTTTCCAAATCTTTTGTTAATTTGATCTTGTTGTCCGCTTGTATCAGGTAGTCGTCCAGGTATGGATAAATTTGAATTCCCTGAAGCCTGCAATGAGCAATTACTGATGCCAGGCATTTCGTGAATACTCTGGGCACAGTAGATAAGCCAAAGGGCAATGCTGAGAATTGATAATGCTCTGATCCTGCAAGAAATCTGAGGTATCTTCTGCAATCTGGTCGTATAGGGACATGCAGGTATGCCTCCTTGAGATCTAGAGTCACCAGCCAAGACTCCTTGCCCAGCATGGGAAGAAGTTGCTGTAGGGTCAGCATTTTGAATTTTGGAACAATGAGATATGTGTTCAGAGCGGACAGGTTGAGAATAGGTCTCCATTGGTTTTCTTTTCTTGGTACCAGGAAAAGTCTGGAGTAAAATCCTTGTCCTTGTTCCATAGACGGTACCTTTTCTATAGCTCTCATCCTTAGTAAGTGGTTGATTTGTCCTAGAGCGTTTGTTTTTTGGTTTGGTGGTAGGTTTGGCATTCCTCTCTTTTTTGGTAGAGTATGGAAGTGAAACCTGTAAGCCTTTGTCTATTGTCTGTAAAATCCATTTGTCTCCTGTAATGTAATGCCAGTTTACTGAAAATAAGGCTAGCTTTCCGCCTAAGGGTGCTTCCAGTTGTTCCCTGGTAGGCGGTATCAGAGCCAAGTCATTGTGACTGTCCTGTGGAAGTGGTAGTAGCTGGATCTGTGGCAGTACTTCTCTGGTTGTTAGGCTGCCACTGACGTCCCCTGTAGGCACCTCTGGATTGACCTCTGCCTCTTGGGCGCCTATTTCTGCCTCTTTGTGCTCTGGAGGTGTCTGGAAAGGACCAATTCTTCGAAGGCCAATTTCTACTAAACCTCGGAGGCTGGAACTGTAAAAAATCCTTGACTGTTTGGACAGATTTTGCTTTTTCTTCCACCTTCTTTAACACTTGCTGTGCAGGGGAGCCAAATAAACTTTGTTTCTCCATGGGAGCATCTAGGAGCTTTGACTTTACATGGTCTGGTAAGGATTGCTCTTTTAACCATGCATGCCTTCTGATCACTGTACCAGTCATAGCTGATCTAAAGGAAGCCTCCAGTGCATCATAGCCGCATTTTAAGGAATGATTACTGACCTGCTGAGTGTTATGTATCAAATCCTGAAGGGACTTACGGTCTATAGGTTCAGAAGAGGACAGTTTTTTATTTAGCTGATCTAACAAAAATTCCTGATACTGAATCATGTGGAATTGACAGTTTAAGGCCCTAGCCGAAAGAGTAGCAGAAGTATAAACTTTTTTACCCCATCTCTCTAATGCTCTAGATTCTCTTTTAGAGGGGAGGGGGTTTTTGGCAGAGGTAGCTGCTACAGCTTTGGGGCCCTGTGAAATAGTTTCAGGATCTGCAATAGGAGCCTTATACAAGTGAGTGTGTGTCCGGGACCCTGTAATATCTGTCAGGCTTAGCAAGGGCCGGGGGAAGAGTCAGGGGCAGTACAAGCATCATTAAATGCATCATCCACAACTGTTAGTACTGGAGGAATGGCTAGAGGCCTATGCTGTGGTAAATGTAAAAAGGTCCTTAGCCTTTTCCTTGAATCTGAAAAATCCTGGCCCTGCCATTGAAATTGCTCTCTCATAGCATGCAAGGTTTCCCCAAAAGAAAATTCTTCAGGAGGAGAGGCAGAAGGAATGGAGTCTTCTGCATCAGAGTCCTCATATGGAGAATAAGGGCCTTCTGGAGGATTTGAGTTTTCTGAATCATCCGAGGAATAATCTGTTGAAACTGGCTCAGGGGGCTCTGCTCTAGGCCTCTTCTCAGGAGGGGGATGAGAGGCCCTGTCAGGGTGAGGTTGGGATCCCCTGATCAACGAAATGAGATCCTCTGCCAGGCTGAGCATTTGGGAACTAGAGGTAGGCCTGTGTGAGGGGGTTTTAGCAGGCAAGGTCTTAGAAGATTTAGCTGCTTTAGCCCTGGAAAAAGCCTTGATAGACATAGATGCAGGGGGCCTAGCAGCTCCACGTGCAGGAGTAGATATGTCTAAAGGAATAGTATCTGATAAATCCTGGGAACCTGCAACATCAGGTGGAATTTCAGTAGCAGATTCAGCCATGCTGTGTGAGGCCTCGGCTATAGGAGGCATGCTTTCGGCCGAAGAACCGTGGACTCTGTTTCAGCCGAAACAGAGACACTCGCGGTTGGCTTAACCGTGGTTTCGGCCGAAACCGCAGACCGTGTCGGTCCTTTTCCTTACGCTTTTTAGCTAATTGTGAAGTCGGAGTCTCAGACGGCATTTTGTAAGCAAAAGTGGGGCCGAAAAACTCCTCTGCAAACTCCGACCGACGTCTAAGTGTCCGTCTGTTGAAGGAAGCACAGGCTAGACAAGCTGCTACGTCGTGGCCTGGGCCTAAGCAAGGAAGGCAGTAAGAGTGGAAATCCTTATGAGGTATTTGTTTCCCACAAGTTAAACAGTTATTTACTTCTTCTGACATCGGCTGAGGCAAGAAAGAGTCCCCAACGGGGTACTTAGCTTTTTAGAAGTCTTCGGTAGTAGTAATCTCTGGATCTGACCGACCGGCACTTGCGAACAGCTTCTGCTTCGGGCACCGCGCGGCAAGAAAGACTGGGGAAAATGGCGTCGGCTGATGCCTTTATACCCAATTCACAGCAGCTATGACGTCGGGTGAAGTGCGACATCAGCAGAGGCCAGACCCAGACTTTGGAATCCGGCCGACCGAAGGGCTGCCTGAGGCAGGACAACCCATATGTTAGGACTGCAGACGCATCCTTGAAGGACATCAGAGGTGGAATCCTTCAAAGCCCCCGGGCCTGGGGAAAATACGGCCCAGACCGCAGAATCCTTTATAAACTTATTCTATGAACACCTTCAGGAATGCATGGATCATGCGATCCCAAATAAAAACAAGACAATCCTCCAAAGGCAGACGTCCTGTCTGGTGGACCCCAGCCACAAACTATACAATAGGAGGAGGAAGCTACTAAATGATAGAGCAAAATTCCAAAAAGTGAAGGCATCTCTGATCAGTATTAGCAAAAAACTAACTATGGGCACTCATAAAATAGTCTAAGGCCAGCTTCGAGAGAAAAATTGCACAGGACACTAAGGATAATCACAAGGTTTTCTTTAGTTACCTGGGTGGGAATTCCCAGATATGCTCAGAATTGGTCCAAAATGACAAAAAATACACCAAACCCACAGACATTGCCAACATCCTAGCTGACAGGTTCAGCACAAACACCCCCCCCCCTCCAAAAGGGCAAATATCTATCCCAGCAGAGTGCTGCCCCCCTGACATCTCAGATGCTCAGGTAAGAGCCGCCCTCTCCAAAGCAAAAAAAAACACAGCATCAATGGGACCAGACGGCGCCCGGGGCTGCGTCCTACATGAACTCCAAGAAGGGCTAAACCCAAACATAAAACTACTGTTCAATCTCAGCCTTACTACAGGATATGTACCCAAAGAGTGGCGTACAGCAACAGTGGTCCCTCTCCACAAAGGTGGTGCCTCAATGGATCCTGGAAACTATCGCCCCATAAGCCTGACTAGCTTGGTCTGTAAAGCTATGGAAAGGATCATCATGGACCTCAAATAAAGATATTTGGGGACCTACAGACACTGGATCCTACCCACTTCGGCTTTAAGGGCAGAATCCTGCCTCTTAAACCTGGTCGATTTCTTTGAAACAGGTCACCAAGGCCATTGACAAGGGGAAGGTGGTCCACACAGCCTACCTGGACCTCACAAAAGCCAATACAATACCCCACTCGGGCATTATAGATAGGGGTTTATATTAAATATAAACCCCTATGTCACTAGGTGGGTTGCAAACTGGCTCAAGGACAGAACCCACATGGTTAGAATTGCTGGAGACATGTCAGACTCCAAACCAGTTACAAGTGGCGTCCCACAAGGCTCAGTCCTGGGACCTCTCTTGTTCGGTATATATTTCTCGGAGGTACAGGCCAACACGGAAGGACTGTGGCTGACCAAGTTCGCAGATGACTGCAAACTGAGCGCCATAATAGACTCTCCAGCCGACACAAGCATCCTCCAAAAGGGCCTCAAACAGACAACTATTGCCAGAGCCATGGCCTCAAGCTAACCGCCAAAAAGTGTACAGTCATCCCCTTTGGCAAAACAAAGTGCCCACAATTTACCACATAGGTGGTAATCCATTAAGTACCGAAGAAGTAATTAGGGACCTGGGGACCCAAGTTGATAGCAATCTCATTTGACAACCACGTGGCCAAAGTGGTTAGAAAAAACATTTTATATAGCCCAACTAATCATGAAGGGATTCACATTAGGTCATCGTGCCTTTTTACTCATCCCTCATCAGGCCCATAATTGAGTACAATGCCCCTTTTGGGATGTACCTTACCAGACACCTGCAGCAACTGGAAAGACCCCAAAAGTACCTCACCAAGAGGATCAAAGGGCTCAAACAGATGCCATATGCTGCCCAGTTAAAGAAACTCCAGCTCTACCCAGTGGCATACCGCCTGTTCAGAGGCGATCTGTGCCAGACGTATAAAGCCATGTCCAACCCGGAATTAATGGACATGCTGCACCTAAGAAAATCCAAATCCCATCTAGCTACACGCTAGACTTGAACCTCAGCACTGAAATAAATAGGACATGCTGGAGGGACAGATTCATAACCCAGAGGCTCCCTTCACTCTGGAATAAAATCCCAGTCCAGGTTAGGCAAAGTCCCTCATTGACTCTCTTCAAGAGGAATCTTGACGAGTGGATGGGAGATCATAGGTTTACCAAGGGTATCACTTCTGTGTCACTGTTAGACAGAGGCACAGTATACTAGCCTCAAAAAAGGGCATAGCAAAATTTAAAATGGGGGCAAAAGCCAAACATTCGGGCTAGGCTTATAAATGCCCTAGGGCAGATAGCCTAGTATGAACCTATGAAAGTATGTTTGTAACTTGAGTGGGTTGCCGAGATGTTATAAATTTACAAAATAAATGTTGTGTATACTATGATTTATATCCTAGAATCTAAAGACTACTATAAAAATAGCTTGTGCTGAAGTGTTTGCCATTAATAAGTTTGCCATAATCCCCAAGGGCAATTTCATTCTGACAAATGGCTTAGGATCCGGCCCATTGGAAGTTACAGTGCAAACATCCAGATCTCCTTTGGGGTAAATGAGTTACTTACACATCGCCAGTTGTTTTTCACTTTAAATGTATTCATATGGAAATGCATATCCACTCAGTTTATGTATACACAATTTTAACTCGAGAAAAAATATCCAGCACTTCAATTTTAGCAATCTGTACACGATACTTGCATTTAGGTACAGATGCTTCCATCATGCAATGACTTGCCATTAAGCAGATTTTTCCTCGAACATCACATTCAAGTAAACTCAGTTGAATTTTTATCCTCCAGAGTCAAAAAGTGCATTGAAGCTCCTGGCAGTTTTTAAAATCTACTTTTAATACGTACAATATCTGCCTCACTGCTAATGAAGAAATTCAAATGTAAACACACCAGCATATGATGTACTTGTCCAAAATCATTTTTAATTAAATTTGCATACAAAAACTGTTGCAACATTCATAATAGCTTATAAAACAGCCTGAAAATAAAAATGGTCCAGCAGGTACATGCCTTAATACTGTACTACAAAATGGATGAAACTTCGACATTTTGTATTTTACTTAACTACCCATGCAGAGTACTTTCAGTACAACTTTAGAAGGCAAGCAGTACATATTTCTACAACACAAATTACCTTTACTTAACACTTACTTAAACATCTCCAACGCCCAAGTGAGAACTGCTCTCTCCAAAGCAAAAAACACAGCATCCATGGGACCTGATGGTGTCCCCGGCTGTGTGCTCCACGAACTCAACGAGGAATTAAACCCACAGCTAGGACAGCTGTTTAATCATAGTCTTATCTCTGGATACGTACCCAGGGAGTGGCGCACTGCAACTGTGGTCCCACTTCACAAAGGCGGTGCCTCCACCGACCCTGGAAATTACCGGCCCATTAGCTTTACAAGCCTCATCTGCAAAGCCATGGAGAGGATCATAATGGACCTCATAAATAAAGACATAGGGAATTTGCAGACTTTGGATCCATCCCAGTTTGGCTTTGTCAAAGGCAGATCATGCCTTCTAAACTTGGTTGACTTTTTTTGAAACAGTCACCAAAGCCATTGATGAGGGAAAGGCAGTCCATACAGCCTACCTCGATCTGGCGAAGGCCTTCGATACAATACCCCACTCGGGTATCATTGAAAAACTCATCAGCTTAAATGTTAACCCATACATCACAAGATGGGTTGCAAACTGGCTGAGTGACAGAACCCACAGGGTCAGAGTTGCTGGCGCCATGTCAGACTCAAAGCCTGTCACAAGTGGTGTACCACAGGGCTCAGTCCTGGGCCCACTCTTGTTTGGCATCTACTTTTCCAAAGTACAAGCAAACACAGGAGGGTTATGGCTGACAAAGTTTGCAGATGACTGCAAACTGGGCGCCATAGTAGAAAATACATCTGACACAGATTATCCTTCAGAAGGGTCTCGGAAACGGATAACTGGTGCCAGAGCCATGGCCTAAAGTTAAATGCCAAAAAATGCATAGTCATACCCTTCGGGAAAAACAAGGTTACCCCTAGCTACCAAATAGGTGGCAATCCACTGAGCACAGAAGAAGTTATCAGGGACCTGGGGACCCAGGTTGATAGTAGTCGGTCATTCGACACCCATGTAGCTAAAGTAGTTAGGAAGACCTTCTACATTGCCCACCTTATCATGAAGGGATTCTCATCTAGATCAAGGGAGGTCATAGTCTCCCTATACTCATCACTCAGACCAATGATTGAGTACAATGCCCCATTCGGAATGTATCTGACCCGACACTTGCAGCAGCTGGAGAGGCCACAAAGTTCCTCACCAAAAGGATAAAGGGTCTCAAACATCTGTCCTATGCTGCCCGACTGAAAGAACTCCAGCTCTATTCAGTCGCCACGCTTGCTCAGAGGTGACCTTTGCCTAACATACAAGGCCATGTCAAACCCAGATTTGATGAATATGCTTCACCTCAAAAATCTAGATCCGTCAGAGCCACAAGGGCGGAGACTTAAACCTCGACACGGCTATTAATAGGACGTGCTGGAGGGATAGATTCATCACCCAAAGACTCCCTATGCTGTGGAATAAAATCCCGGTATATGTGAGGCAGAGCACCTCGCTGGCCTTGTTCAAGAGAAATCTTGACCAATGGATGGGAGATCGCAGATATACCCCAGGGATTACCTCAGTGTCACTGCTCAACAGAGGCACAGCAAAATAATGGGTATAGTTCCCCATACTAAAGGGGTGGCGTAAGCCACAAAACTATGGGCTAGGCTTGTAAATGCCCTCTGGCAGATAGCCTAGTATGAACCTATGAACAAAAAGGCACCTTGTTTGGCACTGGGCACAAGGAGAAAATCATACATCTGGTCACCCATCCTACTCCAAATTCTCAACATCATCTTATTAAAACACAAGCAGATGTGCTACCAAATTACACCAGACAAGCCTAGGGTGAAATGCTCTGGCTATATGAGTTTTGTATTGTGCTCAGTCAGGCTTCCAATGTGTTCGCCTGGGATGGAATGCATACTGCTTTGAAGGTTAAAATCTGCCTCCTTATCAAGCTATGGATGTGTTGCTAGCACAGTAAGTAATCCCCCCTTTTACTTACTGATACATCACAGTATGGCTTTGCAACATTCCATGTTGCCAGACAGGCTTGAAGACTGATTCTTAGAATAAGTGTTACCATTTCTTTTATGACACACTTGTTACTATATGTCCTGTCTCAAGTTCCCTGAACTCTCAAGATCCCTCACAGTATATCCAAACCAGGTCAGCGGCATCTGTTGTGATGGTCTGAGGGTACCCACAGCTGTATCTATAGCTGTAGATGTTTTTGAAATACTGCGACTGAAAAAGGGTCTCTGGGAAGAATGCTTTCTTTCACTATATCTAGCACTGTTGCTAAAATCTCACTTCAGAGGTGAGAGCTGGGGATTTGGAGTATTAAATCCTTGTCTGGGAGACCGGAAATATCTGGCTGTGATTTGTAAAGTCTCCAGAGTCTGATGAATGATCTCTGTTGTATAAAAAGCATTTACTGCAGCAAGGTAGTTGTAGATATCCTGGGTGTAGTAGGCAAGCCAAGCAGCATGAAGTTGAGCTGCTAAATGAAACCCCTACGATGAATCTGACAAGGGAAGGAGGCTCAGCCTTTTGAACTTTTTTGGGACATTTAGGAAAGTGGTCAATCTGTGAAAAGTAATCGGTCCCAGAGTCCTTTTTTTTCCGACTAGGAACAGTCTAGGGGAGAACCAATCTTCTGAAATATTCATTATATCTCCCAGAGAAAGTACAACTATTATTGCGTGCTGTTGGCCTTTGAGAACACATGGAATGACTGGAAAGCATGTTTTGCTGGAAATGTAAAGTACTGCTTTACATCTGCAGGACCCAAATCCTCCATGTGATGCTTTGCAACTGCTCAAAATAAAGGCCTGCTTGCTTCCTACCCTTGCAAGAGGTCAGAATGTAGAGTACGGGAGAGGGTCAAGCTTTGAACCACACGTCTGCTTCCTCTGCCATGGCACCAAGGCCATCCAGGCTTTTCCATCTGATGAGGCTTGATACTTTAGCAGCCTTGCACTGCTTTTTGTGGTTCAGTCTTCTGTTTAGGGCAGAACAGCCAAGTTTACTTGGTAAATTTTTGGCGTATCCTGCAGCCAGGTAAGGACTATCATCTTGGATTTACTGTATGATTGCCCTTTTTCCTACAGTTTACCTTATCTACAGGAGGTCCAAATAGAAGTTATATAGTGGGGCACCTAACAGCTCCATTTCACACTATGGGCAGGCAATGAGTTCTCAACCAGGCACGTCTTCTAATTAACTGACCCCATGAAGCCACAGTCCTGAAAAGATGCATCTGCACAGCACTTCTGTTTTACAGAATGCCAGGCACAGATTGCAGTTTAATCATATCTTTACATGCCCCACTCTGCCTTCAGTCTCATTGGGCAAAGGAGGGATTCCTGAAATTTTAATACCTGTAGCATGCTGTTAACAGGATAGCTGACAAGTACGACTTTCCTTTCACTAGAAAAGGCATTACTAGATATCAACACATTTAGACCCCTTTCTGGAATCTACGATGGATCAGCAACTATTTTTGTACAGTTGCTTGTGGAATCATGGACTAAACATCAGTGCGGTTTAATCAGAGCAAAGAGGGAAGAGTAAATATGCATCATCCAGGGCTTCCACAACTGGAAGAATAGCCAGAAAGTAGTTGTGTACATTTACCATAAATGTAGATGTTAAAGAGTGTATTCACTGTTGCATTCATCACATTTGGGTTATCTGCCTGCAGGTAGCCCTCGGTCAGCTCAAAAACTAGAGACTTATTTCTGCGTAGGATGCCGTCACTCCAGGACTGACGTCAGGGGTATAAAAACAGGCAGCAGATGCCATTACATTGCCCCAAATGTCAGGAGCCCCCCAAATAGGGAGCAAGGTATGGTGGGGAAAGCACCAGTAAAAATACCGCACCAGTAAAAATACCAATACCCCTGAAATGGGTAATAGCCATAGAGAGGAGAGAAAAAACTGGGTTGGAGGGAGGGAAACCAGGACTGCAACAGTGAATATACTCAAACATCTACATTTATGGTGAGTGTACACAACTGTACTATGTTCTTAATGCTTCACTGCTGCAGTCATCACACTTGGGTGGATTCCCAAAGCTGAAGGGTGGAGGCAGTCAAAATGAGTTGGGGCTGGCTAGTATGCTTTGCAGGACTGCTGTTGCAAAACCTGCCCTGGATTTGGAAGAGATAGGCAGGTGGCAATGCTTGGTGAAGGTATGTACTAAACTCCAGGTAGCAGCTTCCAGGATGACCCTGGTAGGGAGCCCCTGAGAAATGGTGTAGATGTTGCCCTGGTGGAATGTGTTCTGACCCCCAGAGGGATCGGTTTCCCATGGTGCTTGTAGCAGAAATGGATGCAGTGTGCTATCCATTTGGAAATGGTTTTGAAATGGCCTTGCTCTCTGCCCCTGCTGCAAAGCTGACTAGTAAAGTCAGACTTTCTGAAAGGCTTAGGCCTATCAAGGTAAATCTGAGCAGTCTGTGCATGTCCAAGCGTGCAGGATCCTTTCCCCTTTATTCTGAGGATTAGGGAAGAAAGTTGGCAAGTGGATGGATTGGCCGAGAGCCACACTGGACACTACTTTAGTCCTGAGGGAAGGGTTAGTCCTGAGGGAAACGGCATAGAAAATAATTAAGGGTTCCACAGCCATAAGTGCTTGTAGCTCAGACACTTCTAGCTGAAGTAATGGCCTGAAAACAAGGCGGTTTTCCAAGAGAGGAATTTTAAGTCTGCTGATGCAGCAGGTTCAAGGGGTGGGGGTGAGCTTTTCCAGTACAAAGTAAGGTCCCAAGCAGGGGTGGGTGCTCTCCTTGGTGGCCTTAAGCTGTTTGCCCCTCAGGAACTGTCTGATAAGAGGGTGCGAGAAGAGAGGTGGCTGAGTGTTGTAATGAGCCGAAATGGCTGAAGCATTTAACTTAATGGAGAAGGACAGGCCTTTGTGGAGTAGATCCAAGTAATCCAGGATTTGAGGCAGGGAGGGTAGAGTTGTTGTCCTCTCCTTTAGAATCCAGAACCTTTTCCACTTAACATAGGATTTTCTTGTACTGGGTCTTCTAAGAATGACATCCAGCACCTGCTTGCTTAGGGTTGCTGGGGGAGAATTTGAGGAATAAGCTAGGCTGCAAGATTTAGGGTTTGCAGTTGTGGATGCAAAAACTGTCCCTCCTGAGAGAGCAGGGTTGGTTTCTGGTGTAGCTGCCAGGGTGGCACCGGTGGAGTGGGTACCAGTGCTGGCGTGGCCAGTCCGGGGGATTCCAGATGCAGAATTTGCTGAGCTGGTGGTTGTAGGGGAGTGAGGCAAAGAGATCCACCTCTGGGGTCCCTCATTTCTGAATCAGAAGGTTGAAGGTGCTGGGCTCCAACTGCCACTCGTCTAGGAGATTTCTGCTTAGTTTGCCAGAGTGTTTTGTTTGCCTTGCAGAAATTGAGCTTGCAGATGGACTTGCATATCCAAGGAAGTGTGCCACAGGGCCATGGCTAACCTGCAGAGTGGGTAGGAGTTGATTCCCCCCTGCTTGATGTACCACACAACTGTGTTGTCTTATTAGCAGTTGTCCTTCCTGGAAAGAGTAGGAATCTGAAAGCTGTCAGGGCATTCTGCACAGCTAGCAGCTTTTTTTGGCTGATGTGCAGATGAATTTGACTACCTCCAGTGGCCCTGAATGCATTTGCCATCCATGTGTGCTCCCCAGACAGTTTGATGCATCTGCGGTTAGTGTCTGGGTGGCGTGAGGTTGAGAAAAGGGCAGTCCCTTGTTGGAGGAGCATGCTTCTGCCCACCAAAGGAACTCTGTCCTTAGTGTATGATAGGAATGACTGTTTCCAGGCCCTGAGAATGTTGGCACCAAAGACTTAAGTAATACTGAAGTTTCCTCATATGCAGTCTTGCATATATAATTAGCAGTATACATGAGGCCATGAACCCTAGGGCCTGCAGTATTTTTCTTGCAGACAGCTGGGTTCTGGTGGCCATTTGAAGTCGGCTGTCTTTCTGAAGTGAGGAATGCCATCTGGGATGTTGTGTCCAAGCTTCCTCAGAGGAATACAATCTTTTAACTGGGTACCATTTTTGATTTTTTTTTTTTGATGTGTACCCTAAGGAAGTGAGGTGGTGTTTCACAAATGTCAGGTGCTGCAAGAGCAATTCCTGACTCTGAATCAGGTAGTCAAGTACAGGAATCTTGGATTTCTCTGACTGCAGTATGCAAGGGCTAGAGCCAGGAATTTTGTGATAACTCTGGGCACAGTAGATAAGCCAAAGGGAAGTGCAGAGAACTGATGCATAGATCCTGCCCTGAAACGTAGATACTTCCTGCATGACTCCCTTATGGGGATGTGTAGATGGGCAGATTCTTTTAAGTCTAGGGTGACTAACCAGGCATCCTTGGCTCGCATAGGAATAAGCTGTTGCAGGGTAAGCATTTTGAATTTTGGTACCACCAGGAAGGTGTTGAAAATTGAAAGATCCAGGACTGGGCACCAAGAGCCCTCTTTCCTGGGTACCATGAAGACTCTGGAGTAGAATCCTTGACCCTTCTGTTTTACTAGAACTGTGAGCAGGGACGCTACTTGGCTTACAGCCTCAGCCTCTGCCCACTGGTTTGGAGGAAGATCTGGAAACCTGCTTGGGGTTGGCAATGAGTTTTTTCCGTAAGGAGGTGGCTTACCACTCCCTGCTTTAGGGGTGGGGGCACTCCATTGCTTAGATCTCTGCATACCCTGAGACTAGTCCGTTTCCCCTGGGTCTAGACTGAAGGATTGGAGGGGGCTGGAAAGGACCTGCAAGATAAGTCTGCATAGACTTAGCTTTTTCTTCCACCTTTTTAAGAACCTTTTCTGCTTTGGTGCCAAACTGTTCTTGTTCAAAGGAACATCTAGTAACTTGGATTTGACATGGTCTGGCAAGGTCTGCTCCTTGAGCCAAGCATGTCTTCTCAGTACAGATCCAGTGATTGCTGCCTGGTAAGATGCTTCTAGGGCGTCAAAACCACATTGCAAAGTATGCTTACTGACTTGGCTTGCAGAGTGCATAAGCTCCTGCAATTCTTTTCTTTCTGCACAGTCTGTAAAGGTTGCCACTTCTTAAAGTTCCATAATATGCTGCTGGTACTTCAGCATGTGAAACGGACAATTCAATGCCCTATTAAAGAGTTGGGGTCTGTCCAAATCTCCGGAATCCCTGTCAGAAGGGGTGGGATTCTTAGCTGTAGTAGCCTTGATACCTTTAGGCCCCTGGGAAATTCTCTGGGTCAGCATGATTCTTGAAAAGAAATTGAGTGTCAAGTACTCTGTAGTATCCGTCTGGTTTCCTAGGACAGGAGGTAAAGTATCAGGAATAAGACTGAATTCCATAAAAACAAACATGGTGTATTGCTTAAGGACTGTGCTGAGGCAACTTGAGTCTCTTTTTAGACTAAGGATAGTCTTGGCATTCCCAGTGGAAATGCTCTAAGGTACACAAGGTTTCACCAAAAGAAAAATCCTCTGGAGGGGAGGCAGAGGGAATGGATTCCTCTGCATCTGAATCCTCATAAGCAGATAAGGGCATGTCTTCATAATCATAGGACTCCTGGTCTGTACAAGCTAGGGGACTGGTCTCAGCAGGGGAAGGCAGACTTCCTCTAATCAGCGTAATAAGGTCTTTTGCCATTCTAAGCATTTGTTTTTGTGACATGGTGCATGCGCTTTGGTTGTCGGTTTTCTAGGTGTAGTGCATAGTCTGGGCCTAGGAAACTCTGCAGTTTTGGTTGAAAAGTCTGTCAAAAATCGGCCGAGTGAACTGCCTCAGAAGCCGGTGTCTGCACAGCGGCTCCGGACCCATCCAAGGTAAAGACATCCGCAGGTTCCATAGTCAAAGGAAGAGTCTTGCAGCATATCTGACTCAAAATGGGTCTCGGTACAGCCCTGTGAATACACTGAAGCAGGCATCAGGGGCTGCGAAAGTACCTCACAGAGTACCAGCGGACTGGCAACTAGCTAAATGGAAGCATCATTGGCAGCTTTGGGCCTATGTGGTCTGTCTTTATCCTTACGTTTTTTCCGGAACATCGGTAGTTGGATGGCTTACTGAGATGGAGGAATCCATTCCCTCTGCCTCCCCTCCAGAGGATTTTTCTTTTGGTGAAACCTTGCATACCTTAGTGCATTTCCACGAAAATAAAATTGCCAAAGTTTCCAAAGACAAGCACAAGGCATTCTATAACTATGTCAAGAATCTAAATGGTAATGCTCAGATGTGCTCTGAGCTACAACAGAATGGCATTATGCTGATGCCAAAGAAATTGCCAATATCCTGGCAGATTTTAGTGCCAACTTCACCCCCCTCACCCCCTAAATGGCCCATCTCAATAAGGAAAAACTGCCAAATTCCGGTAACGGCCACACAGGTAAAAAATGCACTCTCCAAAGCTAAGAAATCAGCACCCATGGGACCAGATGACATTCCAGGCTGTGTACTACATGAACTACAAAATGAACTGGCACCTCACCTAAATGTCATGTTTAATCATACCCTCACCTCAGGCTTCGTGCCCACAGAGTGGCGCACAGTTACAGTTGTCCCACTCCACAAGGGGGGATCCACCTTGGATCCTGGGAAATACAGCCCCAGTCTGACTAGCCTGATCTGCAAGGTCATGGGACGTATCATCATGGAACAGACACTGGCAACCTTAAAACACTGGACCCCACCCAGACTGGGTTTGTGAAGGGCCAATCTCGTCTCCTGAACCTGACTTCTTTGAATCAGTCTCCAGAGCTATGGATGAGGGTAAAGCAGTCCACACAGCCTATCTGGACCTCTTCAAGGCCTTTGACACTATCCCCCACTGTGGAATCACAGAAACTTACTGAGCTGGACATTAATCCCTACGTCACTTGATGGGTTGCCAACTGGCTTACTGACGGAACCCACACTGTAAAAGTAGCAGACTCCAAACCCAGCTCCAGACAGGTGGAGTACCCTCAGGGTTCAGTCCTGAGACCTCTCATTAGGCATCTACTTCTCTGAAGTAGAACACTCAGGGACTGTGGCAAAGTTCGCGGATGACTGCAAACTGGAAGCCATTATTGAATCCCCAAATGACATGGATACTCTACAAAAGGGCCTTACAGAAACAGATGCTTGGTGCCAGAGCCATGGGCTCAAGCTCAATGCCAAGAAATGTATATCCCCTTTGGGGAAAAAACATGTACCCATGAATTACCACATAGGTGGCAGTACACTAAACACCGAAAGTGTGACAAGAGACTTGGGGACACAGGTGGACAGTGGTCTCGCCTTCAATAACCACATCGCCACAACAGTCAAGAAATCCTGTGTGGCACACCTCATCACTAAGGGCTTTTCATCAAGAAAAAAGGAGGTCATTGTCCCATTGTATTCATCCCTCATTAGCCCCATTAAAGAATACAATGCCCCATTTGGTATGCACCTCTCAAGACACCTGCAACTGGAAAGGCCGCAGAAAAGAAAAGAATCACAGGCCTAAAGCAGATGCCCTATGTTGACTGCTTTAAAAAAACTCCAGCTATACTGTCGCACATCATTTACTCAGAGGCAATCTCTGCTCAACATACAAGGCCAGAGCTGTTGGACATGCTGCATTTAGAAATCCCAATCCCTCAGAGCCACATGCTCTAGGGATCTAAACCTTGTCATCACAATAAACAAAACATGCTGGAGGGATAAGTTCCTGACCCAGAGACTTGCCCAGACTCTGGAATAGACTGCCCATACAAGTCAAGCAGAGTGCCTCTTTGGCCCTCTTCAAAAAGAACCTTGATTGGACGGGAAAAAGGAAATTCACCCCAGGTATCACGTCAGTCGCCCTGCTAAACAGGGGTCCAGGAAAGTAAATAGTGCTGGAAGAAATAGCCAGGGAATTATGGCTAGGCTTGTATATGCCCTAGGGCCGATAGCCTAGTACCAACCTATAAAGCCATTTCAGAATAGAGATCAACAGCGGAAGAATTTAGTGAGCCAGATGAGTGGTTCGGGTGTTAAATAAGGCCGACAGAGTGGTAAAGTCATGCTCTGGAACAGTAAGAACGAAAGTCTCTGAAGTATTTCCACAGGCAAGACAATTAAGTTTATCAGTTAGAGTTAAGAAAAAGGGCCCCTGTCCCCCAACAGGGTACTTTGCTTTAGAAGACTTGAGGATTACAACGAAAATTTCAGGCAGCGCCTGACTGACACTAACTGCTTCGGGCTCCTCCGCGGCCAGAAAGATTGATGTAATGCATCGGCTTGCCTGTTTTATACCCAGACTACCTGACAAGCGACAGCATCCGAGGCAGAAATTCTAAGACTCTTATTTGGGCAGACAAACTGCTACCTGCAGGTAGATAACCCAAGTGTGATGACTGCAAAAGTGAAACAAAGATCTTTTGACTCCAACCAAAACCTCAAAGTTTATCAGATCTGTAACAGAATGCTTGCCTCCCATCTGAAGTATAAAAACCCCAAATAAGACTTGTGTGGTGTCTTCAATACACTTGTAAGCCAATTTTTCTACCACACAATCTGAGGGGGGAATCAAGATGGCCAACAGGTTTACAGGTCAGTCATGGGGCTATGCTTGCTGGTGCAGTTTGCCCTGGAGACCTCTACATAAGGGAAGATAAAGACCTTGATAAGGTTTCTTTCACCAATGCCAAATGCAGCTACTGGATCCAAACATGCATGGGTAGGTCCTCATGAGTAATAGTACAAAGGTTCTCTCTCATGAGCACACTTGGGTGAATAGGGAGCCTTCTGATGGCCAGACTTGTGTGGGGCTGCAATGGAACTTCACTGACATTTTCTGCAAAGATTAGGGGGTCCAAACCCCAATCTAGTGTCAGCCTTCTGGTTTACTTCCTCTATGGATATTTCCCCAAATAGTTTCTTGAGGCACAGGTACAGCCAATGAATGGCAAGGCAGATAAGGAACAGACATTACATCCTCTTCTGCAGCAGCAGCAAATATTCAGAGATTCACTCTGCATGTTGCAGTCCTTTGGGTAAAGGCACACTGGGGACAACTGTACAGGTTATGCTCTGAACCCATACAAAAAAAAATCTGGACATTATCTGCTTCCCCAAGAAATAGACTGATGACACTATTGATACAACCTGCCATTTGAGCAACTCAAATTGCAGAAAGGTCAGAGGATGGTCTTAGCAGACATCCCTTTATTACTAATATTCCAATGTCTGTATAAAAGGAAATCCTACAGACCTGGTGGTGGAAGTGTGAAGAGCTCAAGTCAAGCCAGCCACTGGACTTCATCAGTACAGTAATGCAACACTGAAGAATGATATCCAAAAGGCCCCTTCATCCAACAATCAAGGAAAAAGGACAAGACATTGTGTGTTCTACAAGAACTGTACTCAGGCAAGGAATGGTTGAGGAAAAATCCCATCAGGGTCCTGACTGAAGGATGTCTTAATGGGCAAGATCATAAACCAAGCATGAGCATTTGATATGGGTCCTTACAAAAACATCTGACCTCTCATGAGGATCCTGAAGCATATAAGCCAGCTCTACTATCTCCTCCATCTTCCAAGCATGTAAAGAGGGAATGCACCTCTATAAAGCCAGATTAAGACACCTGCAAGTCTGGAAAGGAACAGGTTAGCATTACAAACGCTACTGGAGACCAGGCAATCACAGCTCCATACACAAACTATGTTCGGTTGACCGCAAAAGCTGTATCCCTCTGCTGCTCTAAGGAAAAGGGGGCAATTAATGGCCAAAACCTGCATGCTACAGTATCGGGGAACATACAGATGTAAACTGATATGATGGCGAAATACAAATTGCTTTCTTAAGAATGAAACTTTCCATTTGTTTCATTTAAAGCAAAGATGCGCACACACACATCCGCAATGGAAGGAGCTTCAGACATTTTAAGACCTGGCTAAAGTCTCCATCATGGGGATGAGACCAGCTAGCCACTATTGAGACCTACAACTGTACAAAGTCAATTCAGGGTGACTGATAACCACCTGCAGTTACATCCCATTTAACGGGACACTGAAACTGAGAGCTAATGAAAACCTGTTTGCAGCAGTGCACAAAAAAATTACAGAAGCCCTGTGTATATAGGGAAGAAAGCAGATGACTGCAGGCCTGGCTGAAATGTGTACAAAAACTGTGGTGAGAACTCCACAAACAGAATCAGCAAGCCAAGTATACAGCTAGAAATGGCAAACCATGATGGAAAAGTCAGTCAAGAAGGATCAAGAGTTAACAAGGTTACGGAGAAGAGTGAAAAATACTGATCAAGCAAAGTATTACACTGGGAAGGTACTTGGGTACTGCTGCTAAGGACTGCACACATTTCCACTTCACAAAGATGGATGTCCAAAGAAGCCATGCTCTACCAATATGAAAAACTGTATTTAACTGAACCAGTGATAAAAAAATTAAACATTTAGAAACCAGACTGAAGTAGTGGTGACAAACATGAGGTAGTTAGACAAGGGTAAGGCCCTAATCAATCAACATGGCAAGAGGTGGAACACTTGAAAAATAAAATTGATGCATTTTGGTTGGGCAGACAAGGTGCAACAAAAAGGTGCTGACCATACTGAAAGACCTGGGGAAACCCAGTTGTGTACACTTACCATAGATGTAGATGTTACAGCGTATTCACTGTTGCAGTTATCACACCTGGGTTATCTGCCTGCAGGTAGCCCTCAGTCGGCCCGAATAACAGTGTCTTAGGATTTGTCTCGGATGCTGTCACTTTTTCCACGACGTCAGGGGTATAAAACAGGCAGCCAATGCCATTACATCAGTTTTTCTTGCCCCAGATGTCAGGAGCCCTCAAATAGGAAGCTAGTATATGGTGGGGAATACCACAGATTTTCTGAAAGGTTTAGTCCTGTCAAGGTAGAACCTGAGCTGTCTGTGCACGTCCAAGGAGTGCACGATCTTTCCCCCTTTATTCTGAGGGTTAGGGAAGGTGGTTTGCAAATGGATGAATTTGTTTAGAGCCACACTGGACACCACCTTAGGCATAAAGGAGGGGTTAGTCCTGAGGGAAACCCTGTCAGCATGGAAAATCATGAAGGGTTCCACAGTCATTAGTGCCTGTAACTCACTCTTTTTGCTGAAGTTACGGCTAAGAGAGAGGAATTTTAACTCTGCTGAAGCTGCAGTTTCAAAAGGGGGAAGTGTGAGCTTTTGCAATACAAAGTTAGGGTCCCAGGCAGGGGTAGGAACTCTCCTAGAAAGCCTCAAGTTGTTAGCCCCTCTCAGGAACTGTTTGATGAGAGGGTGAGACAATAGAGGCGGCTCAGTATTATATGAGCTGAGATGGCAGAGGCATGAATCTTAATGGAAAAGGATAGGCCTCTGTGGAGTAGCTCTGCTAGGTAATCCAGGATTAGAGGCAAGGAGGGCACTGCTGTGTCCCTCCCTTGAGACTGATTCCAAGAACAATATCTTTTCCACTTTTCGGCATAGGATTTCCTAGTACTAGGCCTTCTGGCTTCAAGAATGACGTCTGGCACCTGTTTACTGCGACGGTGGTGTATTCAAGGGATAAGCTAGTGTGTGCAAGGTTTAGGGATTGCAATTGTGGATGCAAGATCTGTCCCTCCTGTTGGGACAGCATGGTAGAAGTCTGGTGAAGGTGCCAGGGTGGCACTTGTCAGACTGCGCAAGAGTGGATACCAGTGCTGGCGTGGCCAGTCTGGGGCAATTGTCCTTGGCCTGTCCTGTTTTATCTTGAGTAGCACTTTTGAGAGGAGGGGCAGAAGGGGAAGGAATCAATTACAAGGTTTTCCCATTGAAAGGATTGGGCATTCCCCCTTTCAGGGCCAGCTACGAGGGTTCCTGGTGCAAATTTGCTCAACTGGTGGTTCTCTGGTGAGGCAAACAGATCCATCTCCGGTGTACACCATCTCTGGATCAGAAGGTTGAAGGTGTTGGGCTCCAATTTCCACTTGTGTGGGTCTAGATTTCTGCTCAAGTCTGCCAGTGAATTTTGTTTGCCTGGCAGGAACTGAGCTTGTAGATGCACTTGGTTGCTCAACGCTGTGATTCACAGGGCCATGGCTAACCTGCAGAGTGGGTAAGAATGGGTTCCCCCTTGCTCGTTTATATGTACCACATAACTGTGATGTTCTGTTTTTATAAACAGTTGTCCTGGAAGGATTACTTATTTGAAGGTTGTCAGAGCATTCTGTACAGCAAACATCTCTGATGTGCAGGAGAATCTGGGCTGGTCTTCAGTGGCCCTGAATGCATTTGCCTGCCATGTGAGCCCCCCATGCATAGTCTGATACATCTGTTGCCAGGGTTTGGGTGGCAACGGGTTGAGTGAAACGCAGTCCCTTGTTGTGGGTGCATGCTTCTGCCCACCACAGGAATGCTGCCCTTAGAAAAGGTATGATTGGAATGACTGGAAAGTGTCCTGAGAATCCTGGCACCAAAGACCAGTACCACTGAAATTTCCTCATATGCAGTCTTGCATATGGAATTAGCAGAAAACATGAACCCTATGGATTGCAGTATTTTTCTTGCAGATTACTGGGTTCTGGTGTTAATTTGTTTGAAGTAGTTTGTCAGACAGACCTATTTTTCCGAAGTGAGAAATGCAATCTGGGAAGCTGTGTCCAAGCTTGCTCCCAGAAATATAATCTGACTGGGCACCAGTTGTGATTTCTTTTTGTTGGTGTACCCCAATTTAGGGAAGGCTTTTTACAAATGCCAGGTGCTGAAGTAGCAATTCCTGACTGTCCGCCTGAGTCAGGCAGTTGTCCAAGTATGGGAAAACCTGGATATTTCTCTGCCCGCAGTATGCAATGGCTGGAGCCAGGCACTTTGTGAATACTCTGGGCGCAGTAGATAAGTCAAAGGGAAATGCAGAGAACTGCTAGAGCAGTGTCTGCCCTGAAGCGTAGAAATTTTCTGCATGACTTCCTTATGGGGATGTACAGCTGAGCTTCTTTCAAGTCCAGAGCGACTAACCAGGCATCCTTGGCCAACACGGAAAAGCTGTTGCAGTGCATCAAATTTGGGGACCACCAGAAACGTGAGAGTTGACAGATCCAGGATTGGGCACCAAGAGCCCTCTTTTCTGGGCACCAGGAAAAGTCTGGAATAGAAACCCTGCCCCTGTTCTAATACTGAGCAGGGAAAGTACTTGCTTTTGAGCCTCTGCCCACTGGTTTGGAGGAAGGTCTGGAAACCCACTTGGGGTTGGCAGTGTATGGAAGTAGAATCTGTACCCTTGGGATACAATGTTCAGGACCCATCTGCCCTGAGTAGACCATCCAGTTTTGCACGAAGGGCAAGTTTTCCTCCTACGGGCACTAGTTGGGCAGGACTGGGAAGGATCATTGAAAAGTCATTGTGAACTTTTTCCATAAGGGGGCGACTTACCACTCCCTGTTTTTGAGGTGGGGGCACTCCATTGTTTAGATTTATGCATACCCTGAAACTGTAGTCTGGGTGGCCCATTTCCCCTGGGTTTGGTCTGAGCAGGTCTGGAAGGGGATGGAAAGGACCAGTTTTTAGAAGGCCAATGCCTACTGAATCTAGGTGGCTGCACTTTTGAGAATTATTTAACAGTTTGCATAAATTTAGGTTTTTATTCCATCTTAAGAACTTCTGCTTTGGTGCCAAATAAAGTCATTTAAATGAGTGTCTAGTAACTTTGATTTTGCATGATCTGGCAAGTTTTGTTCTTTCAGCCAAGCATGCCTTCTCAGTACAGACAAGGACTGCAGCCCTGCAAGATGCTTCTAGGACATCAGCGCCACACTGCAAAGTATGCTTACTAACTTGGTTTGCACAATGCATTAGCTCTTGTAAATTTTTCTGCACAATCGGAGAAAGACTGCAGAGGTAGATACAGCCCTGGTTGAGTGGGGTCTGATCCCCTGTGGGATAGATTTTCCATGGTGCTTATTGCAGAAATGAATGCAATGGCCTATCCATTTGGAGATGGTTTGCTTGAAATAGCCTTCCCATCTGTCCCTGCAGCAAATATAACCAGCAGTTGTTCAGATTTCCTTTGAGGTTTTAGTCCTGTCCAAGTAGAATCTACGCTGTCTGGGCACATCTAAGGAGTGCAGTATCCGTTCCCCTTTGTTCTGTGGATTAGGAAAGAAGGCTGGCAAATGAATGGACTGATTAAGGGCCACACTGGATACCTTTTGGCATGAAAGCGGGACACCCTGTCTGCATGAAAAATAATGAAAAGCTCCACTGCCATAAGGGCTTGTAATTCAGATACCCTTCTTGCCGAAGTGATTGTTAAAAGGAAAGCGGTTTTCCAAGAAAGGAATTTTAAATCTGTAGTAGCAGCTGGCTCGAAAGGAGGAAGGGTGAGTTTCTCCAATACAAAAAGTCCCAGACTGGAGTTGGAGATCTCCTGGGTGGTCTTAAATTTTTGGCACCACTGAAGAACTGCTTGAGCAGGGATGAGAGAAGAGAGGTTCTGTGTTATGAGCTGAAATGGCTGAGGAGTGACTTTTGGCACCTTTGTGTACCTACCATAAATGTAGATGGAGTGTATTCACTGTTACAGTCATTACACTTGGGTTATCCTGCTGGCAGGCTACCAGCAGTCGGCCTGAATTCCAAAATCAGGGTCCGGCGTCAGTTGCTGTCGCCTCTTCCCTGAAGTCAGTGCGCGAGGGGTATAAAAGATGCAGCCGATGCAGTTTTCTTGCCCCAGATTTCAGACACCCCCAAAAGGGTAGGCTAAAACACATTGCTTATAAAAGCATGCACTAAAATAAACAAAACTTAAGGGGGATGGTGGGTAACCCGGACTGCAACAGTGAAACACCAACATCTACATTTATGGTAGGTACACACCTGTTCGTGTTTCACTGTTGCAGTCATTACACTTGGGTTGAATCCCAAAGCTGAGGTTGGGCGGCTGGGTCTAAATAGAATTGGGAGTGGCTATAAGGCCCTGCAGAACTGCAGTAGCAAAACCTGCTCTGGATTTAGAGTAAAGAGGTAAGTGGTAGTGTTTAAAGTGTGCAGTTGCAGCCTCTAAAATATCCTTGGTTGGTACTCCTCTGAGGAAGGCTACTGAGGTGGCTGCTGCCCTGGTAGATGGTCTAATGCCCTTAGGCACAGATTTGCCATGTTGAGAATAGCAGAAATGAATGCAGTGTCCTATCCATTTTGAAATAGTCTGCTTTGAGATAGCCTTTGTGATCTTGCAGCATATGCCACTAAAAGTTGCTCAGTCTTTCGGAAAGCTTTAGTTTTGTCCAAGTAGAAGCGTAGCTGTGTATACCCAAAGAATGCAGAAGACTCTCCCCTTTATTCTGTGGGTTTGGGTAAAAGGTAGGCAAATGAATGGTTTGGTTAAGAGCCACACTGGACACTACCTTAGGCATAAATGTTGGGTTTGTCCTTAGAGAAACCCTGTCCGGATGGAAGGATAAAAGGTTCCACACCCATTAATGCCTGTAGCTCAGACTCTTCTTGAAGTTATTGCTAGGAGCAGAGGTTTTCCATAAGAATTTTATCTCAGCTGTATTGGCTGGCTCAAAAGGAGGCAGTGAGAGTTTTTCCAAGACAAAATTGAGGTCCCATGCAGGTACTGGTGCTCTCCTTGGAGGTCTTTTATTTTTTGCCCCCCGAGCTACTGCCTAAGCAATGGATGCGAAAAAATAGGTGGGTCCGTATTTTAATGAGCCGAAATGGCAGAGGCATGGATCTACAAGGATAGGCCTTTGTCCAACATCTCAGATATTGTAAAATCTGAGGAATATTTGGAGCAAGCATGTCAATTTCCCTGTGCCTGGTTCCAAGCACAGAATTTCTTCCATTTTTCTGCACAAGACTTTCACTGGGCCTCCAAAATAACATCCATAACCGCTTTAGAGAGGTGTATTCTGAATGGTCACACTATCCGCCATGCAGCTAGAATTAGGGTTCCGAGTTGGCTGTGCAGGATCTGATTGTTTTGTTGGATCAGTAAATGAGGAATTTGAGGTAATGTCCAGGCTGGGCCTTGAGACAAGCTCCTTAGAACTGGGTACCAGTGTTGATGTGGCCCGCGGCAATCGGTATAATTTGTGGCCTCTCGTCTGACCTTTAGGAATACCTTGGGGAGGAGAGGCAGTGGAGGAAAGGCATATACTGTAAGGTTGTTCCAGCTGAATGACAAAGCATCCACCTTCCATGCTCGTTTGTGATAAGTCCTTGTGCAGAATCTTTGAAGTTAGCAGTTGTGAGGGGAGGCAAAAAGATGTCTGGGCATCCCCATTTCCTTGTTATGTTGAAGACTTGTGGATCTAGTTTCCACTCTGGAGGATCTGGTTTCTGCCTAGTCTGCCAGAGCATTTGTTTTTCCTGGCAGGAACTGTGCTTGCAGGTGCACTTAGTAAGCCAATGCTGTGTTCCACAAAATCATGGCTTGTCTGCAGAGGGAGAAGGAATGTGTGCCCCCTTGCTGTTTATGTACCACATGACTGTGGTGTCCATCTGCATCAGCAGCTGTCCTGGATGAAGTAGATCCTTGAAGGCTGTGGGGGCGTTTTGTACAGCTAGCATCTTTTTGATGAGAAGATGCCTTTGGCTTGGGGGCCATGTGCCCTGAATAAATTTTCCTGCCATGTGGGCCCCCCAGGCATAACCTGATGCATCCGTTAGTGTTTGCCTGGCTGTGGGTAAACTGAATGGCTTTCCCTTGTTGTGGTGACAGGCCTGTGCCCATCATCGAACTCCTATTGCAGATAGGGAATGAGTGAAATTAACTATTCCAGGCTGTGGCAATGTTGAATCCAAACACTTTTGATACCATTGTAGTTTCCTCATATGCAGTTCTTGCATATGGAATTAGCAGAATGCAGGATGCCATGTAGCCCAGAGCCTGCAGAATTTGTCTTGCAGATAGCTGGGTTTTTGTTGCCATGCTTTCGAACTAAGAAGTTAGTTGCCTTTGTTTGTCTGGCGTGAGATAAGCCATTTGGGCAGTTGTATTTAAGCTTGCACCCAGGAATATCTCTTGAGAGGGTACTATTCTTGATTTATTTTCATTTACTGTGTACCCTAGGCAAATTAGTAATTGTTTTTTTTTTTTTACAAACGCCAGATGCTTTAGTAGAATGTCTTTGGTCTCTGCTTGAATAAGGCAGTCGTCCAAGTAGGGATATATTTGAATTCCTCTCTCTCTGCAGAATGCAATTACTGGTGCCAGACATTTTGTGAAGACCCTGGGTGCAGTAGATAAGCCAAAGGGCAGTGCAGAGAATTGGTAGTGCACTGAGCCAGCTATGAATCTGAGGTATCTTCTGCAAGATTGTCTGACTGGGACATATGCAGGTATGCCTCTGAGGTCCAAAGTTACAAGCCAAGCCTTCTTGCCCAGCAAGGGCAGAAGCTGCTGCAGTCTCAACATTTTGAATTTCGGAACGTCCAGAAAAGTAGACCGGTCCAGAATTTGTCTCCATGCTTTGTCCTTTCTTGGTACTAAGAAAAGCCTAGAGTAAAATCCTTGTCCCTGCTCTTGGTGTGACACTGGCTGAACAGTCCTCATGTCCATGAGAAACTTGTTTTGTGCCTCTGCCCATTGTGTGGCAGGTCTGGCATACCTTTTGCCTTTGTAAAGGTGTGAATGTGGAACCTGTAGCCCTGAGAGACTATATTTAAGACCCATTTGTCCTGGGCGATCATGTGCCAATTTTGTGAAAAAGTGCTAGCTTTCCTCCTAAGGGTGCTGCCAAAAGTTAAATGCTTGGTATTGGCACAGGGAAGTCATTGGAACTTTGCTAAATTGCTGTGATTTGTCTTCTCCGCTTTTGGAGGTAGAAGCGCCCAACTGTTTGGACCTGTATGAGCCCTGGGGCTGTTGCCTCTAGGGCGTCTATCTGCCTCTTTGTGGCCTGTCTGACACGGGAAAGGACCAATTCTTACGCCAGTTTCTGCTAAATCTGGGTGGCTGTACCTGTAAGAAATCCTTTACTGTCTGCATAGATTTAGCTTTATCCTCCACTTTCAACAACTCTTCTGCCTTAACACCAAAGTATCATGCTGTAATGGAGCATCCAATAATTTTGCTTTAACATTATCTGTTCCTTTAACCAAACACACCTTCTAATGACAGAACCTGTTACAAAGGCCCTGCAAGAGTCCTCCAGTGAATCATAACCACACTGCAAAGTATGCTTTCCCACTTGTTCAGCTGACATGCACGCAAAAAGGTAGTCTGTGTCCCTGCTAAACGATGCTCTCACCAAAAAACTGGAACACGATGTAGGTAATACAGTGAGGCACCAAACACAAGGAAAGTGGGTAGCTGAGTGTTGAATAAGTCACTGATATTCGGTCAAAAAACTCTTGAAGCTCACGGAAAATCCAAAAAGATTCTTTATTAAAACACACAGAATAAGCGCTTTCGCGTGGTAAAATCCACGCTTCATCAGATGTCAATTCAAAACAGCTGTTACATATATATATATATCCGCTGAAGCGCGGGAAACTTACTAAATTAATTAAAACGGGAACTGTGTTTAAAATTGGCGCTAAACAATTGCGCTAATTGATACAATATTTATTCTGTGAAGCAGTAAGTGACTTCTCAATAGATAAAATAACTGAATTACTTATGGTTCCAACACAAAGTTATACATTACCTAAAACTACATCAAGTGTTGAATGGAAAAACCATTCGGCATAATATATGAATGGCCCCTTTTGGTTTGATGTAAAACCATATATAAGAGGTCACTTCATGATGTTAATCAGACTAAAATGTCAAAAATAAGTAATGCGCATAAACGAATAACAATGTATACTCTAGATCTTACATTTCATAGTAACAATATTAATAAATGTTGTCACTCTGTTTCATTGGTGTTGCTTACTTCAACATAAAAAATCTGATGCAAAACATAATCAGCTATGAGCAGCATTAAGATGTATATATTTATGACGAAATATATGAAGCTTGTTAGGATGTGGCACTATTTACATTAAAAATACAAACAATCCAAAACATTTGCTCACCTTAAAAAAATCATTAGATATAGACTCGCCTATATAATGATGTTACTAAAGGTAACTAAACACAACGGCATGTCTATGTTTACAGAAAGCCAAACAAAAAGAAAGTGTCTATATGGCAAATGCTGACAATATAATGCATTGCCTGATGGCAATGTTAATAAAAACATTATGAATAATCAACTGATGAATTATAGTTAAGTCGCTTTAATATGAGATTCATTGCATAGAAAACCCCAGTAAGTCGTCATCATTTATAAACGTCAATGTATTCATGTGTATGTAACAAATGTAGATATGTATATGCAAAGCTTATTTCAGAACCAGAAATGCAGATAAAGCAATATATGTATATAAATCATCATGTCTCAAGCACTGACCAATCAGACACATGCTTGACTAATCAAAACTTGATAGATGTAACAGAATCAGAACAGAATTGCTGTGATTTGTCTTCTCCGCTTTTGGAGGTAGAAGCGCCCAACTGTTTGGACCTGTATGAGCCCTGGGGCTGTTGCCTCTAGGGCGTCTATCTGCCTCTTTGTGGCCTGTCTGACACAGGAAAGGACCAATTCTTACGCCAGTTTCTGCTAAATCTGGGTGGCTGTACCTGTAAGAAATCCTTTACTGTCTGCATAGATTTAGCTTTATCCTCCACTTTCAACAACTCTTCTGCCTTAACACCAAAGTATCATGCTGTAATGGAGCATCCAATAATTTTGCTTTAACATGATCTGTTCCTTTAACCAAACACACCTTCTAATGACAGAACCTGTTACAAAGGCCCTGCAAGAGTCCTCCAGTGAATCATAACCACACTGCAAAGTATGCTTTCCCACTTGTTCAGCTGACATGCAATAAATCCTGCATTTCCTTGTTCTCAGAACATTCAGAATTTGTCAACATTTTCTGTTTTAGCAAAGACTTAAGTATTGCTGATATTTAAGCATATGAAACTGACAATTTAAAGCCCTTACAGCCAAGGTAGCAGAAGTGTAAACTCCCCCCCCCCCCCATCTACCCAGTGCCCTTGAATCTGAGGGGACAGGGTTTTTTTTTGCAGTAGCGGCCTTGACCCCTTTGGGACCCCGAGAAATAGTTTCTGGGTCAGCAGCAGGGTTTTTATATAGAAATTCATGAGAATCTGGAACCCTGTAGTATCTGTCTGGCTTGGCAGGTGCAGGGGGTACAGTCTGGAGACAGGCCAGACTCTGAAAATACATCTACAATGTCTAGAACAGGTGGAATAGCAAGAGGTCTGTGCTGAGGTAGTAAAAGAAAGTCTGAGCCTTTTCTTAGAATCTGAATAATCTTGGCTCTCCCAGTGGAAATGCTCCCTCATGGTATGCAGAATTTCCCCAAAGGAGTAATCCTCAGGAGGAGAACCTGAAGGAATAGATTCTTCAGCATCAGAATCCTCACAAGGAGGAATAGAGCATCCATGTTCCGAAGAGGAGTCAGAGGAAATGGAAACCTGATCACAGGAATCATATTCTGTGTCTTGCCTAGGCCTCTTATCAGGTGGGGGATGGGAACCCCTGATCAAAGTAATTAGGTCTTTGGCCATTTTGAGCATCTGTTTCTTAGGCATGGAAGTCTGTCCTGGAGAGTGCTGTACTTGTTTAGTCTTTAAAACTGTTTTGGTCTTTGCCTTGGATGCTGAAGTTGGCTTGATATAATGCTGTGTAGGTCTGAAACACCCTCAGAAGCAGATGCCTGCTCAGCAGCTATGGACCCATCTGAGGGATTAGTTTCCGAAGGCCCAATACCTTGAGTATCCAGAGGCCTAGTTGTCTCCACGTGGGAGTCTTGAGACTGTCTGTGGCTCTGAGGTAGCAGGTGTCAGGGGCTGCGAAAGTGCCTCACTGAGAACCGGCGAACCAGCAACTGGCCTAGAAGAGGCTTGGTCGGTTTTGGACCTCAGATGCCTGTCCTTTTCTTTTTCCTTGCACTTTTTATGAACTCCGGTCGGCTGTTCCGACTGCATTATATAGTTAAACCTTCAGCCAAAGTAATGAAAAGCAAAATCGTACAGACGCCTAGTGCATTGGTTAAATTTAGCACAAAACTGACAACTAGCAACATCGTGGTCAGGGCCTAGGCAAGGAATACAGTAAGAATGATGAAAATCCTTGAGGTATTTGCTTTTTTTCTAAAATTAAACATTTTTTTTTGAAAAAAGAAAAATCAAGAGCAAACTTTTTTCAATGGGGTATGGAGCTTTATTGAAATTGAAGAATCTGGAAAATTGATTGAAAATCTCAGGGAGTCGACCGACTTGCAAACTGCTTGTGCTGTGCTTCAGGCACCGCAAAAAGAAAGAAGAACTGGAGAAAGAAAAGTCTCTTTTATTCTTTATACCCCTGGCGCATTGATATCAGGAAGAGGCTGACAAGAACTGCTGGACCAGGACTTTGGAATTCAGAGGGACTGCAGCAGCACAGCAGGATAGTGCAAGCAAGGCAAAGCAACAGTGAACAAAAACACATTGAGCAGGGATGGCAGAAAAAAAAGAAAGTGTGTTACTGAGCTGAGAAATGGCTGGCTGGTGATTTTTTTTTTACTGAGGAAAGAGACAGGCCCTTGTGAAGCATCTCAGTTAAGTATTGTAAAATATGAGGTAAATTGGGCACTGCTGTGTGCAACCGTTGAGAATGGTTCCAGGCACAGAACCTTTTCCATTTCTCAGCATAAGATTTTCTAGTACTAGGCCTCCTTGCTCTAAAATGACATTCAGCACTGGTTTACTGAGGGATGGTAAAGGAGAGATTGGGTAATTAGCCAGGCTGCTTGGTTCAGTGCTTGAAGCTGAGGGTACAAATCTGGTTCTCCTGCTAAGACAGCAGGGTAGGAGTCCAAGACAGGCGCCATGGGGCCCACAGTGACTGTGCAAAACTGTCAGCAGGCTTTGCCAGTGTGGTGCAATCAAAATCATCCTTGGTTTTGTCCTGGTTGATCTTTAGTAGTACTTTGGAGAGCAGGGGCTGAGGAAAGGCATAAACTGTTTTTCCAGCTGAAGGGCAAAGCATCCACTTTCCAAGTTTGGCTGTGGGGGGTCCTTGTGCAAAATTTTTCCAATTGATAGTTCTGTGGGGAGGCAAACCGGTCTAAATCTGGGCTCCCTTATTTGCTTGTCAACATGTTGAAAATCCTTGGTTCCAGTTTCCACTCGTATGGGTCCATGAGATTTCTTAGTCCATCTGCCAGCATATTTAGTTTTTCTGGCAGGAATTGAGCTTTGTAGATGCACTCTGTAGCTCAAGGTTGTGTTCCACAATGCCATGGCTTGTCTGCAGAGGGAGTTGTACTCAAGGGAGTAAGAATGTGTAACCCCTTCCTGCTTACATACCACATAACAGTGGCGTCAGTCTTTACCATTAACTGTCCTGGAAGGCTGTCAGAGCATTGTGTACAGCTAATATTTTTTAGATTGATGTGCAGGTGCATTTAACTTTGGTTCCATTTGCCCTGAATGCACTTCCCTGCCAGATTTGCCCCCCCATGCATAGTCTGATGTGTCTGTTAGGGTTTGGGCAGCAGGGGGTAGTGTGAATGGTAGTCCCTTGTTTTGGTGGCAGGCCTCTGCCTAAAGTAACTCTAGGCGTAAGCGAGGTATGATAGGAATCATTGCTTCTAGATCCTGAGAATGCTGACACCATAGGCTTTTTAGATCCCACTGTAGTTTCCTCATATGCAGTCTTTCACATGGAATTAGACTAATGCAGGAGGCCATGAACCCCAAGGCTTGTAGTATTTGCCTTGCAGATAGCAGGGTTTTTGTGGAAACTTGTAGGGTGTCAAGTGAATTTGTTTCTATAGCGCGAGGAAAGCAGTCTGGGAAGTTGTACTCAAGCTTGCAGGAATATGATTTGTTGACAGGGTACCAGGTGTGATTTCTTTTAGTTTATGGTGTACACCAGACAAGTTAGCACCCTTTGTACAAATGCCAGATTATTCAAAAGTATGTCCTGGCTTTCTGCCTGAATTAAACAATCGCCCAGGTATGGGAATATTTCAATATTTCCTTGCCTGCAAAATGCGATGACTGGGGCTAGGCACTTTGTGAATACCCTGGGTGCAGTAGATAAGCCAAAGGGCAGTGCAGAGAACTGGTAGAGATTGTAGCCTGCTTTGAAGCGTAGGTATCTTCTGCAAGATTCCCCAATTGGTACGTGCAGGTATGCTTCCTTTAAATCTAGTGTTGCCAACCAGGCATCTTTGCCTAGCATAGGAAGCAATTGAAGAGTCAGCATTGTGAATTTTGGAATCACCAAAAAGGTGTTTAGAGTAGACAAGTCCAGGATTGGACGCTATGAGTAGTCTTTTCTGGGTACCAGGAAAAGTCTCTAGTAGAAAACCTTGTCCCTTTTCCTCTTCTGGTACCAACTGAATAGCACTTATGCTTGAGTGTACTTGCTTTTGGGCTTCTGCCCACTGATTTGGAGGTAGATCCAGCCAACCACTTGGAGTTGGTAACGTGTGGAAGTGAAATCTGTAACCTTGGGACACTATTTAAAACCCATTTGTCCTGGGCAATGAGTCGCCAGTTCTTTGCATGAAGTGCAATCTTCCCCCCAAAGGGAGTCAGTTGAGAAGTGCTTGGAAGTTTTAAAAAGAAATCATTGAGACAGTTTACCATAGGGTAGGGGGAAGTATTACTCCCAGGTTTGGAAGTGGAGGCCCCCCACTGCTTAGTCCTGTGCATACCCTGGGACTGAAGCCTGGCTGTTCTGCTGGATCTGGGTTTGGAGTGAAGGTCAGGAAGAGGCAGGAAAGGACAATTTCTTAGAAGGGCAAAGCCTACTAAATCTGAGGTTGTACTTGTAAAAAAATAGATTTGGCTTTTTCCTCCATCTTAAGAATTTTTTCTGCCTTGTTGCCAAACAGGCTGTCCTGATTTGAGTATCCAGTAATTTCACTTCAACATAATCTAGCAAGGATAGCTACTTAAGCCTTCTAACTACAGACCCAGTTACAGCACCCTTGCAAGATGCCTCTAGTGAATCAAAACCACATTGCAATGTTTACCAACTTGTTCAGCAGAATGCATTAAATCCTGTAAATCCTTATTTTCAGCACAATCGGGAATCATCATTTTCTGTTTAAGCAATCCAATAATATGCTGCTGATAATTTAACATATAAAACTGGCAATTCAAGGCCCTAATGGCCAAAGTTGCAGAATTGTATAACTTCTTACCCTATCTATCCAGTGCTCTGAACAAAGAGGATAGGACGTTTGGCAGTAGAAGTTTTAATGCCCTTGGGTCCCTGTGAAATGGTTTCGGGATCCACAGTAGGATTTTTGAAAAGGAACTTGAGTCAAGAGCCCTGTAGTATCTATCAGGTTTTCTGGGAGCAGGAGGTAGAGTCAGGGGCCATGCTAGATTCCGAAAAGGCATCAATGTCCAGTACAGGAGGTATAGCTAAAGGCCTGTGTTGAGGCAGGAGTTAAGAAATCCCCCAAGCCTCTTTTTAGAATCAGAGAAATCCTGACTTTCCCTGAGAGTATGCAAAGTTTCACCCAAGAGAGAAATCCTCTTGGGGAGAAGCAGAGGGAATAGAGTTCCTCAGCATCAGAATCTTCATAGGTAGAGAAGGGTAAATCCTGGTCAGAGGAAACAAATTTCAGAAACCTGGTCAGAAGTATCATAAGCAAATTCAGTCCTAGGTCTCTTAGAGGGAGAGGTTGGCTTCCCCTGATTAAAGTAATAAGGCCTTCAGTCATTCTTTTAAATTTTTTTAGGCATAGAGGCCTGACGATGTGGTCTGGGCGTCAGTTTTCTAGGCATGGTTCACATTTTAGGCTTTGAAGATTTCATTAGTTTAATATGCAAGTCGGTAGGAGAAACCAGAGCCTGCACAGCGGCTCCGAACCCATCCAAGGTAGAGACATCCGCAGGTTCCACAGATGAAGCATCTCACGGCATACCGAACTCCAAATGGGTCTCAGAGGCCTGCGAATCTGAAATAGCGGGTATCAGGTGCTGCAAAAGCACCCGAGTACTGGCGCCTCGGCTGCCGGTCTCTTGTTTTTTCGGAATGTCTAGTCGGATGGCATATCAGATGGCTTATTGAAGATGTATCGGGATAATTAAACAGAACACCAAAATATTTAGAAGTAAAAAAAATATAACTATGGATAGCTGGTTTAAATAAGGCACGAAACCGACTTGAGGTATGTCTAGGTCAGGGCCTAGGCAAGGAATACAGTATGAATAAAAATCTTTGAGGTATTTGCTTTCCTCAAGAAATGCAACTACTTAATTTTACTGACATCGGTTTAGAGCACGTGAAAGTTTCCCCAACAGGGTACTTAGCTTTTAGGTGAAGACTTCGGTTCTGAAACTCGAACAAAAATTGGGCCTAAACGAGTCAGCCAACCAGCACTTGCTAATTGCTTCTGCTTAGACTGATGTAATGATGTCGGCTGCATGTTTTATACCCTTGATGACCTGACATCACGGAAGAGGAGACAGCAACCGGAGGAACCAAGACTTTATCAGGCCAACTGAGGGCTACTGCAAGCAGATAACTCAAATGTGATGACTGCAACAGTGAAACACGAACATCCTACAGCGTGGGATTTCGTGGTCTGGGCCTAAACAGGTGATGCAGTAAGAATGAAAATCTGTGCGGTATTTGCTTTCCACAGGCAAAACAATTTTCTGACATTGGTTAGAGCAAGAAAAAAGGACCAACGGGGTACTTAGCTTTAGAAGACTTCAGGATTACAAACTCTAAAACGAAAACTTCAGGCAGTGGCCGACTGGCACTTGCCAACTGAATTGCTTCTGCTTCAGGCTCCTCCTCGGCAAGAAAGACCGATGTAATGGTGTCGGCTGCCTGTTTTATATCCCCGATGACCTGAAAGAAGCGACAGCACCCGAGACAGAAATCCTAAGACTCTGGTATTCGGGCCAACTGAGGGCTACCTGCAGGCAGATAACCCAAGTGCGATGACTGCAACAGTGAAACACAAAGAACCTTCTAAGATCCTTGTATCAAACACTAAGGCAGCAATCAAATACAAATTCCATGTCCGACTTCCATACAAAGCTTTTGCTTTGAAATAATGGAAATAAAAGCGCTGCGTTCCTACTTGGCCTTACCATAAGTTACCACAGATGCACATCTGAGTGGTACAACACTGTCATCTGACAGCACATGCTTTTCTTGTTAGTTACTACTTTAGGTGCCTTATCTGTGGCATTTGCAGTTGCTCCCCGTACTTAATTTTTTTCAAAAGGGATATTGTTTCCTTTCGCATCCCTAAGCCATACACAGCAGGTGAACTGATGCTCAAACTTCTCCAATGCAAAAATGCTGTGTGTACCCTGTGATGGGTTGCTGCCCTCCCAAGACCTTTGACCCACATTACCAGGAAACCCCCTGCTGCCCCAAGACACTGAAATGGAAAAAGCAGACATACAAGATGAATGGTATTTTTGAAATATTTGCCCTCAGATGTTACCCATTCTCGGATTAAATTTTGGACATGTAATTTTGCTTTTAAGAACAAGTTCATACTACTCAGGCTTATGGTCCTTCAACATGTGGATTTTTTTTCTGGAGGATTTTGTGCTTTCACCTTGAGCTTAATAGTAGCAGCTTATATGCGATAAGATGCTAGAGATGCTTTTTTTCTTGCTTGAACAGAAACCGCATCGCCATAGAGGTTTTTATGAAAAGTCCCTTCAGTGTCTTGTTTCTCAGATTTGATAATTCATACTATAAATAACTTATGACCCCCATTTAGCAAGGGCCCCTTTTCTGGTATTTTTATGCAGATGAATACATTCTAACATTCATACCTCAAACAAGCTGCTAAACAGATTGTGAATTACACCTATATATCCTTTTAACAGCACATGCTGAAACATGGCAATTCCACTAAATTGATGAAATCGATTCAAAGTTCAAGACTAGAGTACAGATCCCAACTTCACTTCTTCCTCTGGTGGTGTCATAGCAATGGAATACCACTCGGATTGGTCGAACGTCAGAAGTATACATCCATATACCGCAATTGCCTGAAAATAAAACAAATTAGATTTCTCTACTTGCCTTTAAGTTAACTTCTCAACTGTACAGTGAAAGTTCAATCAACATTCATTGCCATTTAAATGACATTAAATGCTACATTTCAAGACACTTCTGCACGGAGAAATGAAGTCTAACCACTGCTGCAAAGGCAAGTCAACGCAAACTTTAACAAATAGATATCTAATTGAAGTGCCCATGTTAGAAAAAACTCCGTGTTTAAATCAAAACCAGCTCATCTAACAACTTCCCAAACGGCTTGGGAAAGTAAAGATGCAAAAGTAACTTGTGAAAGTACCACCGTTACCAAAATCTGTAATGCATGCCACACACCTGCCCATCTAGCCAGATTTCCAGTGTGTTTTACTTACAATAGGATATTAACTGAATACTGGGTAAAATACGAAGAACATGCATGCAAGCTGTGCTGCCAAACACCTGCTAGTAGCATAGTTAAGGAAGGAAAGAGTCAGCTGCCCTGGGCACAGTGTTGGTGGAGCAACCAGCCAATTTAATCAGCAAGTGCACAAATCTTATGAATTTGCAATCTAAAACTGTAGTAGGCAGTCTGTTACAATTTGAGAAAATTTTGTTCTTCTGCCCAGTGTTTTGTTCCCCACTAGGGACCAGATCCGGGTTTGGGGGGGGGGGGGGGGGGTACCACCAGGTGGAAAAGCAGCTAGCTACTTCCCCCCGACGGTCTTTATGGGAAGGCAGCAAAAATAGTACGATGTTAACTTGCACTCAAAAATTTACTTCAAAATTACTATTTTAACAAGTGTAAAAAAAGTTGTGCCTTACCATAACATTCCACCTGTATTGTAGATATTTATTCATTCACTACTGTTAGGACTTCATTCCATCCTCTAAACCGATGGACGTTACCAAGCTCGCGTCAGCCAAGAGCTATCCACAATGCCCCCCCCCCCTCTTCAGATAGTTTGCCCGCATTATAGTATAGAAGTGGAGACCAAGCAGATAACTTAACTAAAAGGAAATCCTAAAGTCCAACAGGAGTCCATGCAGGGGGAAGTAGGGCGGGAAGTAATGAATGAATATCTAAAACACAGATGAAATGTTAAAGAAGCAGCTTCTTTATCTTCATTCCTTACTGTTAAGACAGAGTCCCCAGGTACTGGAGTCCTGAGTGACCCTAAGGAAGGACATTCTTGAGCACCACAGAACCAAAAGATACTCATTCCCTGGAGGCTAGATCCAATTTGTACCGAATGATAAAAGGTACGAAGTCTTGCCCAAGTGGCTGCTGTGAAGATATCCTCCATAGAGGCTCTGGAATGAAAAGCCACTGAAGTAGCCATCGATCTAGTAGAGTAAGCCTTTATTTTGAAAGGTAAGGACACTGTTTTGATGGTAGACTAAAGTAATGGCATTTGAGCCAAGCGGATAAAGTCATTTTGGAAACGTTCTGCAAAGGCCACAAACTGATCAGTTTTCTTGAAAGATTTAGTTGTCCAAATAGATATGAACATAGAGGGTATGCAGAAGGTATTCCCCTCTATTTGAATGGTGAGGAAAGAAAACCGGCAGGTCATTCATTAGATTAATGGAAAAAAAGTACAGTTGTGTACCTACCATAAATGTAGATGTTAGAGTGTATTCACTGCTGAAGTCATTACACTTGGGTTACCTGCTGGCAGTCTACCCGCAGTCGGCCTGAATGCCAAAGTCTTGGTCCGGCGTCAGTTGCTGTCGCCTCTTCCCTGACGTCAGTGCACCAGGGGTATAAAGGATGCAGCAGATGCCATTTTCTTGCCCCGGATGTCAGGTGCCCCCAAAGGGGTAGGCTAAAAATTAGCAAATAAAGCATGCACCAACATAAACATTACCTTCCTCTACAAGCAAATAAACCACATAGGTTGTATAGAATAGAGAAGTACAGACAAGTCCCAGCAATGAAAGGGGGATGGTGGGAGGGTAACCTGGACTGCAACAGTGAATAAACTCAAACATCTACATTTATGGTAGGTACACAACTGTAATATGTTCAGTGTTTCGCTGTTGCAGTCATTACACTTGGGTTGAATCCCAAAGCTTAGGTTGGGCGGCTGGGTCTAAATAGGATTAGGAGTGGCTATGAAGCCCTGCAGAATTGCAGTGGCAAAGCCTGCTCTGGATTTAGAGTAAAGAGGTAAGTGGTAGTGCTTGGTAAAAGTGTGCACTGAACTCAAGTTGCAGCCTCCAAAATAAATGTCCTTGGTTGGTACTCCTCTGAGAAAGGCTGCTGATGTGGCTGCTGCCCTGGTAGAATGTGGCCTAATTAGGCACTGATTTGCCATGCTGTGCATAGCAGAAACGAATGCAGTGTCCTATTCATTTTGAAATAGTCTGCTTTGAAATGGCCTTTCCTTGTGATCCTGCAGCGTATTTCACAAAAAGTTGCTCAGTTTTTCTGAAAGCTTTTGTTTTGTCCAAGTAGAATCGTAGTTGCTTGTGTATGTCCAGAGGGCAGAAGTCTCCCCCCTTTATTCTGGGGATTTGGATAAAAGGTTGGTAAATGAATGGTTTGGTTAAGAGCCACACTGGATACTACTACCTTTGGCATAAATATTGGGTTTGTCCTTGAGAAACCCTGTCCTGATGAAAAATGATAAAAAGGTTCCACTGCCATTAATGCCTGTAACTCAGACTCTTCTTGCTGAAGTTATTGCTAGGAGCAGAGCAGTTTTCCATAAGAATTTTATTTCAGCTGTATTGGCTGGCTCAAAAGGAGGCCCCATGTTGGTATAGGTTCTCTCCTTCGGGGTCTTATTTTTTGCCCCTCTGAGGTACTTTGTGGATGAGAGAAAATAGAAGGTTCCGTATTGTAATGAGCTGAAATGGCAGAGGCATGGATCTTAATTGATGAGAAGGATAGGCCTTTGTCCAGTATATCTCAGTTAGGTATTGTAAAATGTGAGGAATATTAGGAACAAGCGGTTCAAGACCTTGTGCCTGGTTCCAAGCACAGAAGCTCTTCCATTTTTCTGCTGGGCCTCCTGGCTTCCAAAATGACATCCATAACTGCTTTAGAGGGAGGAGAGTTCTGAGTGGCTATATTATTCGCCAGGCAGCTAGATTTAAGGTTCTGAGTCGGCTGTGCAGGATTTGATTGTTTTGTTGGGTCAGCAGATAAGAAATTTGAGGTAAAGTCCAGGCTGGCCCTTGAGACAAGCTCTTTAGGATTGGGTACCAGTGCTGGCGTGGCCAGTCTGGGGCAATCATTTTTGGCTTCTCTTGTCTGACTTTTAGGAGTACCTTGGGGAGTAGAGGCAGTGGTGGATAGGCATAAACTGTTAGGCTTTTCCAGCTGAATGATGGAGCATCCACCTTCCATGCTTGTAAGTCCTTGTGCAGAATCTCTGTAGTTGGCAGTTGTGAGGGGAGGCAAATAGATCTATGTCTGGGCATCTCAATTTCTTTGTTAGCATGCTGAAGACTTGTGGATCTAGTTCGTTTCAACTCGTGAGGGTCCATGAGGTTTCGGCTTAGTCTGCCAGAGTACTTTTCTTTCCTGGCAGGAATTATGCCTGCAGATATACTTGATAGGCCAGTGCTGTGTTCCACAAGCTCATGGCTTGCCTGCAGACGGGGTAGGAATTTGTGCCCCCTTGCTTATGTACCACGACTGTAGTATTGTCTCTAGTAATAGTTGTCCTGGATGTAGCAGGTCCTTGAAGGCTGTCAGGGCATTCTGTACAACTAGCATCTCTTTTTGATTGATGAAGATGCATTTGGTCTGTGGGCCACGTGCCCTGTACACATTTTCCCGCCATGTGCGTTCCCCAGGCATAATCAGATGCATCTGTTAGTGTCTGCCTGGCTGTGGGTAAAGTGAAAGGCTGTCCCTTGTTGTGGTGACAGGCCAGTGCCCACCATCGAAACTTGTTGCAGGCAGGGAATGTGTGTAATTGTTTCCAGGCTGTGGCAATGTTGAGTCCAAACACTTTTTAGATACCTTTGTAGCTTCCTCATATACAGTCTGGCATATGGAATTAGCAGGATGCCATGAAGCCCAAAGCCTGCAGAATTGTTCTTGCAGGTAGCTGGGTCTTTTTTGCCATCATTTGAAAGTAAGGAGTCAGTTGCCTTTGTCTGGCGTGAGAAGCCATCTGGGTAGTTGTATTTAAGCTTGCACCCAGGAATATTATCTCGAGAGGACACTGTTTTTTTTCGTTTACTGTGTACTCTAGGCAAATTAGTAATCTTTTTACAAACGCCAGATGCTTTAGTAGAATGTCCTTGCTGTCTGCTTGAATAAGGCAGTCGCCCATGTAGGGATATATTTCAATTCCTTTTTGTCTGCAAAATGCAATTACTGGTGCCAGGCATTTTGTGAAGACCCTGGGCGCAGTAGATAAGCAAAGGGCAGTGCAGAGAATTGGTAATGGATTGAGCCAGCTATGAATCAGGTATCTTCTGCAAGATTGTTTGATTGGGACATGCAGGTATGCCTCTGAGGTCCAAAGCAACTAGCCAAGCCTTCTTGCCCAGCATGGGTAGAAGTTGCTGCAATGTCAACATTTTGAATTTTGAAGCTTTGTCCTTTCTGGGTACCAAGAAAAGTAGAGTAAAAATCTTGTCCCTGCTCTTGCTGCAGTACTTTTTGAATAGCCCTCATGTCCATGAGAGCAGAAATTTGTTTTTGTGCCTCTGCCCGTTGATTGTGTGGCAGGTCTGGCATACCTTTTGGCCTTGGTAGTGTGTGAAAGTGGAACCTGTAACCCTGGAAAACAATATTCAGTACCCATTAGTCCTGGGTGACAATGTGCCAATTGTGAGAAATTAGAAGTTATGTACTTACTATAACATTCCATCTGAGTAGGTGGATTCATTTGTCTGCAACCTGTGGGTATGGATCCGATATCGGATCCGAACCGGCATGGTTTATCCAGCTATGGATCAGAGCTCCTAGCTCCTTCCCTCATCCATAATGCCCTGCTCTCCCTACATGACCTCAGATCAAGTTTGCCCTGCACCAACTAACCTAACCAAAGGGTAACACACCCTATGCAGGAAACTGACAAGGCCAGGAGGATAGGAGGGCGGGATGTTTGCAGACAAATGAATCCACCTACTCAGATGGAACGTTATGGTAAGTACATAACTTCTAAATCTGAAGTAGAATTCATTTGTCAGCAACCTGTGGGACAGTCCCCAGCTACCTGAATCTTGGGTGGCCATCATGGAAGGATATTCCGAAGCACTGCGGAGCCAAAGGATGCTCTACCTCTAGAAGTGACGTCCAGCTTGTAATGAGTAATAAAGGTATGAGATGAAGCCCAAGTGGCTGCTGAACAAATGTCATCCAGAGGAACCCTAGACTTAAAGGCCACTGAAGTAGAGACAGACTGGGTCGAATGAGCATGGACTCCCTCCGGTGCTGGCCTCCCAGTGGCTTGGTACGCCAACAGAATACACTGAGAAATCCAGCGTGACAAACTTTGGAAATTGGTTTACCCAGATTGAATTTAGCAAAAGAAATGAACTGGTCTGATTGCCTATGACCAGCTGTCCTATGAAGGTAAAAAAACGGAGCTGCCTGCGAACATCCAAGGAATGCAGCTTGTATTCGCCTTTGTTTTGATACTTAGGGAAGAAAACAGGGAGGTTGATGGACTGATTAATGTTAGCTTCCGAAGCTACTTTAGGAAGAAAGGAGGGATTGATCCTTAGGTACACCCGGTCCGGATGAAAAATCAAATAAGGCGGTTTCATGGACAGGGCCTGAAGCTCTGAAACTCTTAGCCGAAGTAATGGCTACCAAAAAAAAAAAAAGTCTTAAAGGAAAAGTATTTAAGATCGACTGTGGCTATAGGTTCGAAGGGGGGAGCAGTCACGGCCTGAAGTACCAAGGAAAGATCCCACGGGGGAACAGTTTCTTTGACAGGGGGTCTGAGCAAAAAGGTGCCTTTTAGGAAGGTTTTCCATAACGTAGCCGACATGAGACCCTGAATCGTGTCCAACATGGTAATGAGATATGGCCACAGCTGAACTTTGACCGTGGAACTACTGGTGCCATCATTAGAGTAGTAAGGAAATCTAGAATCAAAGGAAGGGGAACCGTGAAAGGATCTAGGCCTTGCCGCTTTGCTCAAATGGAGAAACGCTTCAATTTACTGCGGTAAATTTTTCTGGTAGAGGGCTTGTGGGCCGCTACCAGAATGGCCTTAACTAGGGACGAGATACCGTGAGTCCAGATTATGAGTAACTGGAGCAGCCAAGCAGTCAACTTCAGGTTGTCCAGGTTCGGAGTTGGCAGGTTCGACGGGTGTGATCAGATCCGGAATGGGATCTAGAATCCAAGGTGGATTCACTGAATGAGACCTTAGGTAAGGGAACCAGATCTGTCGAGGCCAGAATGGGGCAATGAGGATCATTCTGCACCCCAACAGAGAGGTTTTCTGAAGTACTTGTAGCATCACAGGTATAGGGGGATATGCGTAAAGAAGACCGGGAGGCCAAGCATGCACCAGAGCGTCTCAGAGAATCCCCTGGAGGGGGGATTAGAGTGAAAAAACTGTCACACTTGGTGTTTAAAGAAGCAAAGAGATCGCAACAGGGAGTCCCCCACTGTGCGAAGATACGTTTCGCTACTTGAGAATTGAGAGACCACTCGTACAGGGAGAGAATGGTGCGACTGAGCTTGTCCGCTAGGATGTTGGTCCGACCCGGAATATGCGTTGCGATGAGAAAGCGGTTGGTGATCGCCCATTCCCACACTCTCATGGCTTCTCGACAAAGGGTAAGACCTGGTTCCCCCCTGTTTGTTGATGTACCAGACCGACATGTTTGTTTGAATCACAATTGTTCCCAGGGGAAGGAGGGCCTGAAGTGCTCGCAGGGCCTGAAGTGCTCGCAATGCCCTCATTTCCAGAACACTGATATGCAGGGAGGTCTCTGAATCGCTCCACGTGCCTTGGACCATCCGGCCTGCAAAATGCCCCCCCACCCGAGGCAGGAAGCGTCCGTGGTCACCGTGGCGAGAGGGGGAGATGCACAAAAGGGGCAGCCCCTGTGGAGGTCCAGAGAATGGAGCCACCACAAGAGACCGCTTGCAAGCCTTGCTGATTGCAATGGGATGATACAGGGGGAGGGAGGGAAATGACCATTGCACCTGAAGTGTCCATTGAAGCACCCGCATGTTCAAGCGGGCATGCGGAAGAAGAGTAATCGCTGCCGCCATAGACCCTAGCGCCCTCAGGATCAATTCCACAGGTGTTAAGCTGGAGTGAAGGATAGACCGCACCTGGAGTCGCAGATTCCGAACCCTGTCGGTTGTAAGAAAGGCTCTTAAATTTCTCGTGTCTAACCTGGCTCCTATAAATTCTATTGTTTGAGTAGGGACCAGGTTGGACTTTTCTATGTTTACCGTGATGCCTAGCTTGGGAGCTAGACGAAGGAAGGAGTCTCTTGCCAAAGAGAGTAGATGCCTTGTTGGGGCGGTGAGAAGCCAGTCGTCTAGGTACGGAAAGACCTGCACCCCCTGAAGCCTCAGGTGGGCCGCAACCACTGCTAACACTTTGGTGAACACCCTGGTGGCTGTGGTGAGACCAAAGGGAAGGACCCTGAACTGGTAGTGACTGGCTCCCAGCCGGAAGCGAAGAAACCTCCTGGATTGTCTGTCCATCAGAATGTGGTAGTACGTGTCCTTGAGGTCTAGAGAGCACATCCAGTGATTCTCCACTAGAAGGGGGAGGATGGACTGCTAAGTGACCATCCGGAACCTCTTTGGGAACTGACGGGTTCAACAGGGACAGGTCTAGAATGGGTCTTAGGTCCCCCGTCTTTTTTGGCACTAAAAAGAACCTGGAGTAGAACCCTGATCCGATCTGGGGGGACGGGCTGGATGGCTCTCTCAGCAGATGGCCAATTTCTGCCGAAGCGGCCTCCCTCTGATTGGGTGGAACATTAGGGAGGATTTTTTAACTTTGGGACATGAAGAAAGGGGACCTTGTAACCTCTGGATATAATCCGGAGTACCCAGCGGTCCGATGTAATTGACTCCCATGCCGCTAGGTGCTCCGGAGAAACATCCCCCGACTGCCTCCAGAGTGGAGCAGTCGGGCAAACCCCTCAGGGTTGCTGCGTGGGCTGTTCAGAGAAATGTTCCCTGGACCCAAAGTTCCTGGGAGCCCCTCTGCCCCTAGGGCGGCGTCCTCCGTGTCCTCCTCTGCCACGGAAGGACTGGTTGTCCGGAGCGGGTTGTGAATGCTGAGACTTCCGGAACCACATCTTCTGGCCCTTTTGGTTCCTAGAGTAGGACCTCTGGGGCAGACTCAGACGGCAGACAGCATCTTCCTGTCCTTCTCGCTCTGAACCAAGGTATCGCGAACCGGCTTGCCAAAAAGGGCAGAACCATCAAAGGGGCAGTTCGCGAATGACACCTTTAAGGGCTCTGTAAAATCGGAGTGGCGGAGCCAGGCCTGCCGTCTTGTGACTAGGCCCACTCCTGCAGCTCTAGCGGCTCCCCTCGGTAGCGTGGGAAAGTAACCGCATAGAGGTTAGTCACAGAACGAAGAGTGGCCATATGGGAGGAGTGCATAAGTTTGTCCTCCTCAGGTATGGACTCGGGGATGCAGCGTATTCCTTGATAAGATTGCGCTGCATCCTAATGACGTGTGCCTAATTGAGCGCCCTCACTGAGAAGGTCGCTGAACTAAAAGATTTGCTTCCCCAAACGGTCCATCATCCGAGACTTCTTGCTCGGGGGATGGACTGAGGGACTCTCCTGGGCGAGTTCCCTCTTAGTGGCTGCTGCCGACAACATGGCATCTACCGGGGGTCCCTTGCTCCAGTGGGCACGGTCAGCAGGGGGCTAAGGATCCTGTCGGGCCTCTTGGGGATTGGCTCCACGGTGTCCGGGTCCTTCCACGCCCTGGTGGTAATAAGGTCCACCAGGGGGTCGGCAGGAGGGGACACCCAAGAGGTAGACGGACCCGCTTCAAATGCCTCCAAGAACACTGACTCGGCAGAGGAAGACTTTGGGGCAGTCCACCCACCTCTAATCCGTAACATTTCCATGATGTCTCCGAAGGAGACATCCTCAGAGGGTGATCTTGGGGAGCCTTCCCCTTCCTCCAAGTCAGTGTCTTCGGTCAAAGACCCAGGGGAGTCTATGTGTCTCCTCTTACACGAATGCTTGCGAGGTGCTTCCTCGGGGTGGCTGTCAGAGGAGCCCTCACCAGCAATGTCCAGAACCACAGGAACTGCTTGGGGCAGTGAAGTGGGCTGTCCCAGTGGCCGGGAGATGGAAGCCTGGCCCAGAGCAGATGGAGTGCAGGACGGAGCCGAAGCAAGGGCCGGTGGTCCGGATGCCCTCAACAGAGCCCTCTCCACTACATCAAAAGCAGAGGGGGAGCCGGCCTCGACAATAGGATCCGAAAGTCGGATCCGATGAGCGGATCGGAGCCGGCGCCAAGCCCCTCAGATCCGAGGGACCAGTGTGCTCCGACAAGGACGGCGCCGAAGGCACACAGAGTCCCTCGGATCTGAAGCTCGGGCCAAAGCTCCGAGAGGTCGTATCAGACTCGAGGGCAGGGTCGGATCCGAAGTACCCAGTACTGTCGGCACCGACCCACCCGCAGCTCCGAGGCTGCCCGGCTCCGGGCACTCCGAACCCGGGTAGCGGGTCGGAGAAGGAGCAATGGGCTTAAAGGGGGTCGAGCTCCCCCCCCCGGGGGGGGGGGGGGGGGCAGGAGCACTCCCATCTGCAGATGGGCCTGGATGAACCTTCGCATCATCCTGTCCAGATCAGCATCGGAGAGGCTGTAAGTAGACCTCGACGAGGCTACCGAGGTAGGCCTTGAGTGCCGCCTCAATAACCTCGAAGGAGGTCGGGTCTCCTCATCCTCGGGCTCCGGTGAAAAGCACGGGAACCGGAGCCGAGGAGGGGGAGAGCCAGCAGCCAGAGAGGCCGGAGGAGAAGCCCGCTTAGCCGGCGGGGCAGAAATGGAGGTATCGGCCCACCGCTTGTGGTGCTTCTCTCTCCGGTCCTTTTTCCTGGCTTCCCTCTCCTCCGACCCTTTGGTGGGAGTTTGAATCCCGGGTGGAGGAGGGGGAGCAGGCAAGGCAGGGACTGCAGAAGCAGTGACTACCAAGGGGGCGGGGGCCGAAGCAGAGTCTTGGGGCAAGAGTCCCGCCAAGACCAGCTTCGACCTCCGCTCCTTCAATGCCCTGGGGTTGAACCCTGCACAGATTGAACACCCTGAAGTGAGGTGTTCAACCCGAAGGCATCAAACGCACCGAGTGTGGCCATCAGCAGGGGAAAGCTTATGGCCACACTCTGAGCACTTTACAGCCTTTGGGGCAAACTAGATCTGAGGTCATGTAGGGAGAGCAGGACATTATGGGTGAGGGGAGGAGCTAGGAGCTCAGATCCATAGCTGGATAAACCATGCCGGTTCGGATCAGATATCTGATCCATACCCACAGGTTGCTGACAAATGAATTCTCCTACTTCAGATGGTGCTAGTTTCCCCCCTAAGGGTGCTGCCAAAAGGTAAGTGCTTGGCATTGGTAGAGGAAAGTCATTGGGACCGTTTCCTATAAGGTTGTGATTTGTCTTCTCCGCCTTTGGGGGCTGAAGCACCCCATTGCTTAGGTCTGTATGAGTCTTGGGGCTGAGATCTGCTTCTTGGACGTCTGTATCTGCCTCTTTGTGGCCTGACACTGGAAAGGACCAATTTTTAGAAGGCCAGTCCTGCTAAATCTGGGTGGTTGAGCCTGTAAGAAATCCTTTACTGTGCATCGATTTTGCTTTATCCTCCATTTTAACACCTCTTCTGCCTTAACACCAAACAAAGTATCATGCTGCAATGGAGCATCCAACAATTTTGCTTTAACATGATCAGGGAAACTTTGTTCTTTTAACCAAGCATGCCTTCGAATGACAGAACCTGTAAAGTACAGTTTTGTACCTACCATAAATGTAGATGTCCGATAGGTATGCATCTGCAGTCATAACATATGGGTTGTCCTGCCTCAGGCAGCCCTTCGGTCGGCCGGATTCCAAAGTCTGGGTCTGGCCTCGGCTGATGTCGCACTTTCCCCGACGTCAGAGCGTCTGGGATATAAAAGCATCAGCCGACGCCATTCCTCAGTTTTTCTTGCCCCAGATGCCAGGTGCCCTCTAGGAAGGCTAAATTTGGATAAATGCTGAAAATTTCCAAACATTTGCAAATTATATACATGTATAAACAAACAAATACACCATAATAGATTCCCCCAGCTAACTAAAAGAGGGGTAAGTACCCTAGGAATACCACAGAGGGGAAGGAGGGAGAGTAATCCTGACTGCAGATGCATACCTATCAGACATCTATATTTATGGTAGGTACAAAACTGTACTATGTCCTTCAAGGATGCATCTGCAGTCATAACATATGGATAGAATACCATAGCCAATCTGGGGGAGGAGGTACTAAGAAAAGGATGGTGTAGTTAAGATCCCCTGCAGGACTGCAGTTGCAAACCATGCTCTGGATCTAGAGTATAGAGGTAGATTGTAATGCTTGGCAAATGTATGCACGGAGCTCCAAGTAGCAGCTTTTAAAATATCCTTGGTAGCCACCCCTCGTAGGTAGGCTGTAGTGGTGGCCGTGGCCCTTGTGGAGTGTGGCCTGATGTTTTCAGGAACTGTCTTTCCATGAAAGGAGTAGCAAAATCGAATGCAATTTCCTATCCATTTTCAAATTGTCTGTTTGGAAATTGCTCTTCCTTGCATCCCAGTTGCATATGCTACAAAAAGTTGGTCAGTTTTTCTGCTAGTTTTTGTTCTGTCCAAGTAGTAGCGTAGTTGTCTGTGTATATCCAGGGTGTGCAAAAGTTTTTCCCCTCTATTCTGTGGATTAGGGAAGAATGTAGGCAACTGAATAGCTTGGTTCAAGGACACCCTAGATACCACCTTTGGCATAAAAGTAGGATTGGTTCTTAGGAAAACCCTGTCCTGGTGAAAAAGAAAAGGCTGCACTGCCATTAATGCTTGTAACTCACATATTCTTCTTGCTGAAGTGATTGCCAGAAGGAATGCAGTTTTCCAAGATAGAAACTGTAGATCTGCTGATGCTGCTGGTTCAGAAGGAGGAAGTGTCAGTTTCTCCAGCACAAAGTTGAGATCCCAGGCAGGTAGAGGGGGTCTTCTTGGAGGTTTAATATTTTTGATCCCTCTCAGAAATTGTCTGAGGAGAGGGTGCGAGAAGATAGGTGGATCCACATTGTATTCTGCTGAAATTGCTGAAGCATGAATCTTAATGGAAGAATAGGATAGGCCATTGTGGAACAATTCTGCTAAGTATTCTAGAATATGTGTTATGTTTGCCACTGTGACATCTGAGCCTTTTGATGTGCTCCAAATGAGAAATCTCTTCCATTTGGCTGAGTATGTCTTCCTTGTGGAAGGCCTTCGAGCCTCCAGGATAATGTCCTTCACCCTCAGAGATAAAACAGTTTGATTGGGATTTAAGGAATTTTCCAGGCAGTTAGCTGCAATGTTTTCAAGTTGGGATGCAGGGTCTTGAAATTGTTCTGCGTCAGAAGCAGAGGCCATAGGGGGAGGCCATGATTTTGCCTGAGACATGCTTCCCAATAATGGATACCAGTGTGGTCTTGGCCAGTCCGGAGCTATTAGTATCACTTTTGGCTGTTCCTCTCTGATCTTCAGTAGAACCTTGTACATCAATGGGAGAGGTGGGAAGGCATATGCTGTTAGGGCTTTCCAGCTGAAAGAGAGAGAGTCCACCCTCCAAGCTTGTGGGTGGTATGTCCTTGAGCAGAATGTCTTCAGTTGATGGTTGAATGGGGAGGCGAACTATCTCCGGCATTCCCCATGTCTTTGCTATGAGTTGGAAGATGTCTGGGTGTAGCATCCATTCGTGTGCATCCATGGTAGTTCTGCTTAAGCTGTCTGCCAGTGCATTTTCTTTTCCTGGCACAAATTGGGACTGTAGTTGGATATTGAGATTCAGGCATAGTTCCCACAGATTCAAAGCCATCCGGCATAGAGGGTAAGAATGTGTGCCTCCCTGCTTGTTTATGTACCACATGACCGTGGTGTTGTCTTGTCCTTATTAACAGGCGTCCTTGTTGGAGGAAGGGTTTGAATGCCTCGGATTGCATGCCTCACTGCCAGCATTTCCTTTTGGTTTATGTGCATGCTTAGCTGTCCTTGAGGCCAAAGGCCTTGGATACATTTGCCCTCCATGTGTGCTCCCCATCCTCGGTCTGAGGCGTCCGTGGTGATGGTTTGCCTTGTTTTTGGTTTATTGAAAGGCAACCCTCTGTTGGACTGGCAGGCCTGAGCCCACCACAGGAATTCCTTTTGAAGGCATGGAATGATTGGCATCATGGTTTCTAAACTGTGACTGTGTTGAGACCATACACTCCTTAGGTACCATTGTAATTTCCTCATATGCAGCCTGGCATGCGGTATTACAATTATGCAGGATGCCATGTAACCCAGGGCATGCAGGATTTTCCTTGCAGTAAGCGGAGTTTGTCTTGTCAGAATCATGAAGTAATCTGGAAGTTGTTTTTGTTTTTCTTCTGTGAGAAAGGCCATTTGGGTGGTTGTGTCCAGATCTGCACCCAAAAAGGTTATCCTTTGGGATGGTACTAGTCTTGACTTTTGGATGTTGACTGTGTATCCCAAGGTCTGTAGCAGTTGTATGGCATAGGCCAAGTCCTTTATCAAATTTTCCTTGTTGTCCGCTTGTATTAGGCAGTCGTCCAGGTATGGGTAAAATTTGAATTCCCTGTAGTCTGCAATGTGCAATTACTGATGCCAGGCATTTCTTGAATACTCTGGGCGCAGTAGATAAGCCAAAGGGCAATGCTGACAATTGATAATGCTCTGACCCTGCAAGAAATCTGAGGTGTCTTCTGCAACCTTGTCTGATAGGGACATGCAGGTATGCCTCCTTGAGGTCGAGAGTCACCAGCCAAGACCCCTTCCCAGCATGGGAAGGAGTTGCTGTAGTCAGCATTTTGAATTTTGGCACAATGAGGTAAGTGTTCAGTGCGGACAGGTCGAGAATAGGCCTCCATTGATTTTCTTTTCTTGGTACAAGGAATAGTCTGGAGTAAAATCCTTGGCCTTGCTCTGAGCATGGTACCTTTTCTATAGCTTTCATCTGAAGTAAATTGCTGATTTGTCTTAAAGCCTCTGCCCTCTGATTTGGTGGAAGGTTTGGCATTCCGCCTCTTTTTGGCAAAGTGTGGAAGTGGAACCTGTATCCTTTGTCTATTTGCAGTGTCCATGTATCCTTTGTAATATAATGCCAGTTTTTTGAGAATAAAGCCAGCTTTCTGCCCAAGGGTGCTTCCAGTTGATCCCTGGTGGGCGGAATCAGAATTAAGTCATTGAGCCTGTCCTGGTGTAGTGGTTGTTGCTGTTGCACTACTCCTCTGGTTGGCAGGCTGCCACTGACCCTTCGATTGACCTCTGCCTCTAGGGCGCCTGTTCCTGCCTCTCTGGGCTCTGTCCGAGTCTGGAAAGGACCAATTCTTAGTAGGCCAGTTTCTGTTGAATCTCGGTGGTTGAACTTGCAGGAAATCTTTAACTGTTTGCACAGATTTTGCCTTTTCTTCAACCTTTTTTAGGATCTCCTGAGCAGAGGAGCCAAATAAATTTTGTTTCTCCATTGGAGCGTCCAGGAGTTTAGCTTTGACATGGTCTGGCAAAGATTGCTCCTTCAGCCAGGCATGCCTACGAATAACTGCCCCAGTCATAGCTGATCTAAATGAAGCCTCCAGTGCATCATAGCCACATTTTAAGAAATGATTACTAACCTGTTGAGAGTTGTGTACCAAATCCTGAAGGGATTTACGGTCTAGGGGTTAAGAAGCAAGTTTCTTATTCAGTTCATCTAACAAATATTCCTGGTACTGTATCATATGAAACTGACAGTTTAATGCCCTGACAACCTTCTTTCCCCATCTCTCTAAAGCTCTAGACTCTTTCAGAGGGTAGAGGATTTTTGGCAGTAGCGGCTGCAACCCCTTTAGGGCCCAGAGAAATAGTTTCTGGGTCTGCAGAATGGGCTTTATACAGATGGAAATGAGAATACGGGACCCTGTAGTATCTGTCAGGTTTGGCAGGGGCCGGAGGAAGAGTATCAGGGGCTGTACTGACATCATTGTACACATCAATTACATTCAGAACAGCAGGTATAGCTAAGGGCCTATGCTGAGGCAAATGCAAAAAGGTTCTTAATCTTTTTCTAGAATCGGAGAAATCCTGACCTTGCCATTGAAAATGCTCTCTCATGGAGTGTAGAGTCTCAAAGGAAAACTCTTCAGGAGGGGAAGCCGAAGGGATAGATTCCTCAGCATCTGAATCCTCATAAGGCGAGTAAGCCCCTTCCTGGTGGTCTGACAACTCAGATCCATCCGTGGAATCATCTGAGGAGTGTGGGTCAGAGGGGTCAGTCCTGGGCCTTTTGTCTGGAGGCCCTGTCTGGGTGAGGTTGTGAACCCCTAATTAAGGAAATAAGGTCCTCAGCAAGGCTGAGGATCTGTGAACTAGAGGAAGGCCTCTGGGAGGTTGATTTGGCAGGCAAAGCTTTTGAAAGTTTGGCAGCTTTAGCCCTAGAAAAGGCCTTAATGGACATGGAAGCAGGGGGCCTAGCTGCCCCACGTGCAGGAGTAGAAATGTCCAAAGGTATGGTGTCTGACATTTCCTGAACACTAGTTTCGGACATTTCCTGAACACTAGTTTCGGTAAGAAGTTCTGAAGCCGCCTCAGACGGGGCCTCCCAGGCCTCGGTGGTCGGAAGTATGGTTTCGGAAGAAGGAATCTCCAAGGACTCTGTTTCGGCCGAAACAGAGGCACTCGCGGTAGGCCTAGCCGTGGTTTCAGCCGAAACAGAGGGCCGTGAGTATCGGTCCTTTTCCTTGCATTTTTTGACCATATGCAAAGTCGGAGTCTCAGACTGCATTTTATAAGCAAAAGCGTCTCCAAAAAATTCCTCTGCAAACTCTGATCGACGTCTAAGAGTTCGTCGGTTGAAGGAAGCACAGGCTAAACAGGCCGATACGTCGTGGTCTGGGCCTAAGCAAGGAAAGCAGTAGGAATGGAAATCCTTATGAGGTATTTGTTTCCCACATCGGCTGAGGCAAGAAAGAGTCCCCAACGGGGTACTTAGCTTTTTTCGAAGTCTTCGATAGCTGAATTCACTGGATCTGACCGACCGGCACTTGCGAACAGCTTCTGCTTCGGGCACCGCGCGGCAAGAAAGACTGAGGAAAATGGCGTCGGCTGATGCTTTTATACCCCAGACGCTCTGACGTCGGGGAAAGTGCGACACCAGCAGAGGCCGACTTTGGAATCCGGCCGACCGAAGGGCTGCCTGAGGCAGGACAACCCATATGTTATGACTGCAGATGCATCCTTGAAGGACATCTGCAGCTATGCAAGAAGCCTCTAATGAATCAAAACCACAATGCAAAGTATGTTTTCCCACTTATTCAGCTGCATGCAATAAATCCTGCATTTCCTTATTTTTCAGGACATTCTGCGCTTGTAAGCATTTTCTGTTTTAGCAAAGACATTCGGTATTGTTGATATTTAAGCATGTGAAAAGTACAGTTTTGTACCTACCATAAATGTAGATGATGTAAACACTGCTGCAGTCATTACACTTAGGTTATCCTGCCGTCAGGCGGTCCCGCAGTCGGCCAGAGTTCCAAAGTCTTGGTCCGGCGTCTGTTGCTGTCGCATCCTCCCTGACGTCAGTGCGACAGGGGTATACAAGATGCAGCAGACGCCATTTTCTTCAGTTATTGCCCCAGATGTCAGGTGCCCCATACAAATTGCTAATAAAAAAATACAAAAGAAAAGCAAACAACCATTTTTAGTTACCAGCAAATACGCCCCATAGATAATAAAGGGTATATGCCCTAGGTAAATACCAGAAAGTAAGAGGGGAAGGAGGGAAGGTAACCTGGACTGCAGCAGTGTTTACAACATCTACATTTATGGTAGGTACAAAAAACTGTACTGTGTTAGTGTTACACTGCTGCAGTCATTACACTCGGGTGGAATCCCAAAGCTGAGGTAGGGAGGCTGTATCAATAAGGCATTAGGGGTGGCTACAAGGCCCTGCAGTACAGCAGTGGTGAAGCCAGCTCTGGATTTGGAGTATAAAGGCAAATGGTAATGTTTGAAGGTATGCACAGAACTCCATGTTGCAGCTTCCAAAATATCCTTGGTAGGTACTCCTGAGGTATGCAGTTGAAGTGGCTGTTGCCCAGGTGGAGCGAGATCCAATGCTGCTAGGTACAGGTTTCCCATGCTGGGTATAGCAGAAACGTATACAGTGTCCTATCCATTTTGAAATAGTCTGCTTTGAAATGGCTTTTCCCTGTGCTTCTGCAGCGTATGAACAATTGCTCAGATTTTCTGAAAGCTTTGGTTTTGTCCAAGTAGAAGCGCAACTGTCTGTGAATGTCCAAATAATGTAGTCTCTCCCCTTTGATCTGTGGTTTTGGATAAAAAGTTGGCAAGTGAATAGTTTGGTTTAGAGCCACACTTGATACCACCTTTGGCATAAACGTAGGGTTGGTTCTTAGACACCCTGTCCTGGTGGAAGATGAGGAAAGGTTCAACTGCCATTAGTGCCTGTAATTCTGAAACTCTTCATGCTGATGTTATTGCCAGTAGCAGAGCAGTTTTCCAAGAGATGTATTTTAATTTTGCTGTGTTAGCTGGCTCAAAAGGATGTAAAGTTAATTTTTCCAAAACAAAATTCAGGTCCCAAGTAGGCATTGGTGCTCTACGGGGCGGTCTTATGTTTTTAGCCCCTCTGAGGCATTGTTTGAGCAAAGGATTAGAAAAAATTGGTGGATCCGTGTTGTAATGAGCAGAGATAGCGGAGGCGTGGATCTTGGATGAAAAAGAGAGGCCCTTGTCCAGCATCCCAGTTAAGTATTGCAGTATCGGAGGAATGTTTGGGACTAGAGGGTCAAGGCTGTGCGCTTGGTTCCAGGCACAAAATTTCTTCCATTTGTCAAGAGTATGCTTTCCTGGTGTTAGGCCTACTGGCCTCCAGAATGACATCCATAACAGCTTTGGAGAGAGGCATTGCTTGCTTGACTAAGGAATTCTCCATGCAGCTACATTTAAAGTCTTTAGCTGGCTGTGAAGTATCCTATTGTTGTGCTGAGTCAACAACTGTGGAATTTGTGGTAAAATCCAGGGTGGTTCTTGTGCCAAGTTCTTTAAGATTGGGTACCAGTGCTGGCGTGGCCAGTCTGGTGCAATCAATATTTTTGGCTCTTCCTGCCTGGTTTTTATGAGTACCTTTGGAAGGAGAGGTAAAGGGGGAAAGCGTATACTTGTAGTTTTTTCCAGCTGAATGAGAGGGCATCCACTTTCCATGCTTGTGGATGGTAGCTCAATGTACAGAATTTCTGTAGGCAGTTCTCTGGGGTAGCAAAAGTACAGTTTTGTACCTACCATAAATGTAGATGTCCGATAGACATGCAACTGCAATCATAACATGTGGGTTGTCCTGCCTCAGGCAGCCCTCGGTCGGATTCCAAAGTCTGGGTCCGACGTCGGCTGATGTCGCATTTCTCTCCGACGTCAGAGCGGCTGGAGTATATAAGCATCAACCGACGCCATTTTCTTCAGTGTTTCTTGCCCCAGATGCCAGGTGCCCTCCAAGGAAGGCTGTAATCAAATTGGAAGACAAAAACAGGATTCCAAACAAATACATGAGCAATAAAACAAATACACCATAACAGATATCCCCAGCTAAGAGTGAGGGGGATAGGAGTGGACCCTAAGCATAGAGGGGAATGGAGGGAGGGAAAACCCGACTGCAGTTGCATGTCTATCGGACATCTACATTTATGGTAGGTACAAAACTGTACTATGTCCTTCAAGAATGCAACTGCAGTCATAACATGTGGGTAGAATACCATAGCTTAGCTGGGGGAGGAGGTATGCTCTAGGAAAGAGATGGTGTGGCAATCAAACCCTGCAGGACTGCTGAAGCAAAGCCTGCTCTGGATCTGGAATATAGGGGGATATTGTAGTGTTTTGAGAATGTATGCACGGAGCTCCATGTAGCAGCTTCTAGAATGTCCTTTGTAGGCACCCCTCTTAAAAATGCTGTAGAGGTGGCTGTAGCTCTGGTGGAATGTGGTCTGACAGGCTGGAACAGTCTTTCCATGAAAGGAATAACAATCTGATGCAATGTCCAATCCATTTAGAAATAGTCTGTTTTGAAATTGCTTTTCCTTGGACTGCAGGGGCGTAAGATACAAAAAGCTGTTCAGACTTCCTACTGGCCTTGGTTCTGTCCAGGTAGTATCGAAGTTGTCTATGAACGTCCAAGGTATGCAAAAGCCCTTCCCCCTTATTCTCAGGATTGGGGAAGAAAGCAGGCAGATGAATGGCTTGATTTAGAGAAACCCTAGATACCACCTTTGGCATAAAGGTAGGGTTGGTCCTTAATGAAACCCTGTCTCTGTGGAAAATAATAAAGGGTGGTATTGCCATTAGGGCCTGTAGTTCCGAAACCCTTCTTGCTGAGGTAATTGCCAACAGGAAGGCTGTTTTCCATGAGAGAAATTGCAAGTCAACTGAAGCTGCTGGCTCAAAAGGAGGTAGAGTCAGTTTTTCCAAGACAAAATTGAGGTCCCAGGCTGGCACTGGGGCCTTTCTTGGTGGCTTAATGTTCTTGATTCCCCTGAGGAATTGTCTTAGTAAGGTGTGAGAAAAAAACAGGAGGATCAGTGTTGTATCTAGCTGTAATAGCAGATGCATGCATCTTTATTGAAGAATATGAGAGGCCACTCTAACATATCTGCCAAATATTCCAAGATAAGTGGGATGTTCAGTAATGATGCATCATGCCCTTTGCTGGTATTCCAATTGCTGAATCTTTTCCACTTTGCTAAGTAGACCTGTCTGGTGGACTGTCTTCGAGCCGGGTCTTCGAGCCTCTTAGTATCCGCTGAACTTCCTTGGAGAGAGATAAGCTGAAGTTATTTATGGAATCTCCCAGGCTGTTAGCTGCAGACTCTGAAGGTTTGGATGCAGTGTTTCGAAATTGTGTTGTCAAAAGTAGAGGCCACTGAGGGAGGGCCCACCTCCTGGTGTGACATATGCTCCGTAGTAGTGGGTACCAGTGTTGTCTTGGCCAATCCGGAGCTATTATGATTCCCTTGGGCTTCTCTGCTTTGATCTTTAGTAATACTGAGGTCATCAGTGGCAGAGGTGGGAATGCATAGATTGCTAGGGAGTTCCAGTTGAATGAAACTGGATCTATTTTCCAAGCCTTTGGATGGTATGTCCTTGTGCAAAATTTTGGTAGGAGATGATTGAGGTGAGGCAAATAGGTCCACTTCTGGCTTGCCCCATGTCGAAGTGAGTTGTCTGAAAGCCTTCGGATGTAACCTCCACTCATGTGGATCTGTGAAATTCCTGCTTAGGCTGTCCGCCAACACATTGTCTTTTCCTGGAACAAACTGTGATTGTAACTGGATGTTTAGACTCTGATTTCTCCCAAAGCTGCATTGTCAGTCTGCAAAGGGGGTAAGAGTGGGTGCCCCCCATGTACCACATCACAGTGGTGTTGTCTGTCCGTATCATTAAGTGACCTTGCTGGAGTTAGTTTTGAAAAGCCTCGATAGCATGCATTACTGCCAGCATTTCCTTTTGGTTTATATGCAGATGTGTTTCCTTTAGAGACCATTGTCCTTGTATACACCTGCCTTCCATGTGCACCCCCCATCCGAGGTCTGAGGCGTCTGTAGTCATGGTCTGTGTTATCTGTGTTTTTTTGAATGACATACCTGTTTTCCTGGCTCACCGAGGCCCACCATAGGAATTCCTTTTGTAAGCATGGAATGAGTGGTATGATTGTCTCCAAGTTGTTGCTGTGCTGAGACCAAACGCTTTTTAGGTACCATTGAAGCTTTCTCATGTGTAGTTTTGCTAATGGAACCAGTAGAATGCAGGATGCCATGTAACCCAGGGCTTGTAGGACTCTCCTTGCAGTCATCTGGGTGAGTTTTGCTAAACCTCTGAAGTACTGAGTTAACTTCTCTTGCTTGTCTTCTGTCAGGTAAGCCATCTGAGAGGCTGCGTCTAGTATGGCTCCTAAGAAGATTTGCTGGGATGGCTGCAGTCTTGACTTTTGGAAGTTGACTGTGTATCCCAGAGCTTGAAGTAATCGTATGACATATTCCAGATTTTGTCATCAATTTGTCGTCCGCTTGTATGAGGCAGTCGTCCAGGTACGGGTAAATTTGTATACCCTGGAGCCTGCAATGAGCAATTACTGAAGCCAGGCATTTTGTAAACACTCTGGGTGCAGTAGATAAGTCAAATGGCAATGCTGAGAATTGATAATGCTCTAGCCCTGCAAGAAATCTGAGGTATCTTCTGCAGCTGTGTCTGATAGGGACATGCAGGTATGCCTCCTTGAGGTCCAGAGTAATCAGCCACGACTCCTTGCCCAGCATGGGAAGGAGTTGCTGTAGAGTCAGCATTTTGAACTTTGGTACTATGAGAAAGGTGTTTAATGCGGACAAGTCCAGTATTGGTCTCCATTGAGTTTCTTTTCTTGGAACAAGTAACAGTCTTTAGTAAAACCCCTGTTCTTGTTGTGGAACTCTTTCTATTGCTTTCATTCGAGTTAGCAGAGTGATTTGCTTGATAGCCTCTGCCCTTTGATGTTGTGGTAGATTTGGCATGCCTCGTTTTCTTGGTAAGGTATGAAAATGAAACCTGTACCCTCAGTCTATAATGTCCAAAATCCATTTGTCCTTTGTCAGTCTGTGCCAGTTTTCTGCAAACAGAGATAATTTCCCGCCCAAGGGAGCGTCTAGTTGTTCCCTGGTAGGCGGTAGTAGAGGAAAGTCATTGAGATTGTGGTTGTTGGGCAGGAGAAACCCCTGCGTCACCTCTGGTTTCCTGGCTGCCACTGACGTCCCCTGTAAGGGCCTCTGTATTGGCCTCTTCCTCGGCCACGTCTGTTCTTACCCCTTTGAAACTTTTCTGGATTAGGAAAGGACCAGTTTTTTGAAGGCCAATTCCTACTGAATCTGGGGGGTTGAACCTGGAGGAAATCCTTTACAGTTTGAACTGATTTTGCTTTTTCTTCGATGGTCTTTAACACATCCTTAGCATTTGCACCAAAAAGCTTGTTCTTTTCCAAAGGTGCATCCAGAAGTTTTGCTTTTACATGATCTGGTAGAGGTTGATCTTTTAACCAAGCATGTCTACGCATCACTGCCCGTCATAGCTGCCCTACATGAAGCTTCCAGTGCATCATATCCACACTGCAGGAAGTGATTGCTTACTTGCAGAGTGTTATGTACAGCTTCCTGCAAAGTCTTCCTGTCTAAAGGATCAGGAGAAGCTAATGTTTTCTGTAAATCTTCTAAGAGATAATCCTGATATTGGAACATATGAAAAAGACAATTTAAAGCTCTCATAGATAAGGTAGTGGATGTGTAAACCTTTTTACCCCATCTCTCTAATGACCTTGCTTCCCTGTTGGAGGGCAAAGGATTTTTTGAGGTGGAGGCTGAAACTCCTTTAGGCCCCTGTGAAATAGTTTCCAAATCAACAGTATGGGCCCTGAATAAATGGGAATGAGTTTCTGGGACCCTGTAATACCTGTCTGGCTTGGCTGGAGCAGGAGGGAGAGAATCAGTGGTAGCACTAGAATCAGAATACAAATCATCCAGAACATAAAGTACAGGAGGAATAGCTAAGGGCCTGTGCTGAGGCTTCTTAAGTCCTAAGGCGTTTCCTGGAATCAGAATATTCCTGGCCCTGCCACTTGAAATGTTCCCTCATGGTGTGCAGAACTTCCCCAAAAGAAATATCCTCAGGAGGGGAGGCCGAAGGTATGGAATCTTCTGCATCCAAGTCCTCATAGGTCTGGAAGAGCTCTTCCTGGCTATCAGAGTGGACAGAGCCCTCAGTCTTCATCTGAAGGAGTGGGGTCAGAGGGTTCAACCCGGGGCCTTTTATCAGGAGGAGGCTGTGATGCTCTCTCAGGATGGGCTAGTGAACCTCTAATCATGGAAAATAAATCCGCAGCCATGGACATAATTTGTGTCCCCGGAGTCGGCTGAGGTAAGGATTTAGAAGTAATATGCTTTGTTTTGCTGGCTGCCTTAGCCCTAGTGTAGGCCTTAATAGACATGGCCATAGGAGGCCTGGCAGCTCCACGTGCAGGAGTGACCTTGTCTACAGCAATGGTCTCGGGCATTTCCTCGGTTTCGGTGTCCGGAGGGAAATCTATAACTGGCGGAGTAATGTCTGGAATCGGAGTAGTCGGTAATGCGGTGTTCGGTTCGGAGCGGTGGAGAGAGTCTCAGAGGGAACCGGAGCACTCGCGCTAGGTTTTGGCGTGGAGTCGGTGATAGATGCGGGCCGAGGATGTCGGCCACGGTCTTTTCGCTTTCTGGGAGTTTGCGATGTCGGAAGATCCGACGGCATGGTGTAAGCAAATTTATCGCCGAAAAAATCTTCAGCGAACTCCGCCCGGCGCCTGAGTGCTCTTGTTGAAGCGAGCACAGGCTACACAGGCCGAGATGTCATGGTCTGGGCCCAGGCAAGGGAGGCAGTAAGAGTGGAAATCCTTAGGAGGTATTTGTTTACCACAAAAAAGACAATTAACTTTTTCAGTAATTTCTGACATCGGCTGAGGCAAGAAAAGGTCCCCAACGGGGTACTTAGCTTTTTTGATGACTTCGGTATCGTAGAATACAGGAGCTGACCGACCGGCACTTGCAAACTGCTTCTGCTTCGGGCACCGCGCGGCAAGAAAGACTGAAGAAAATGGCGTCGGCTGATGCTTATATACTCCAGCTGCTCTGACGGAGAGAAATGCAACATCAGCCGACGTCGGACCCAGACTTTGGAATCCGGCCGACCGAGGGCTGCCTGAGACAACCCACATGTTATGACTGCAGTTGCATTCTTGAAGGACATCAGATCCATGTCCGGGCTCCACCATTTTTGTGTTATTCTGAATATCTGTGGGTTCAGTTCCCATTCGTGTGGGTCCATTATGTTTCTGCTTAGGTAGTCTGCCAGTGTGTGTTTCTCTCCGGGCAGGAATTGTGCTTGTAGATGAACTTGGTAGTTTAGAGCGGTTCCACAAGGTCATGGCTTGTCTGCAGAGGGGGTAGGAGTGTGACACCCCTTGCTTGTTTATGTACCACATAACTGTGGTGTTGTCTGTCTTGTCCTGGATGCAGCAGGTCCTTGAAAGCTATAATAGTATTTTGTACAGCTAGCATCTCTTTTTGATGTGGAGATCTTTTTGCTCTGGGGGTCACTCGCCCTTAATGCATTTTCCTGCCATGTGTGCTCCCCAGGCATAATCCAATGCATCTGTTGTCAGTGTTTGCCTGGCTGTGGGTTGAGTGAAAGGCTGTCCCTTGTTGAGGTGACAAGCTTGTGCCCACCATCGAAACTCCTGTTGTAGGCAAGGAATTAGTGGTATAACAGTTTCCAAATTTTGACAGTGTTGAGACCATACCCTCTTTAGGTACCATTGTAGTTTACTCATATGCAGTCTGACATATGGAATTAGTAGTATGAAAGATGCCATGTAGCCCAAGGCCTGCAAAATTTTTCTTGCAGGAGTTGGGTCTTTGCTGCCATTAATTGAAAATATTGAGTCAGTTGTCCTTGCTTGTCTGGTGTGAGATAAGCCATCTGGGCCTTCAAGCTGGCACCCAGGAATATTATCTGTGAGGGCACTAGTTTTGATTTCTTTTCGTTTACCGTGTACCCCAGGCAACTTGTTTACGTACGCCAGATGCTTTAGTAGAATGTCCTTCTGCTTAAATCAGGCAGTCGTCCAGGTATGGATAAATTTGAATTCCTTTTTGCCTGCAAAATGCAATTTCTGGTGCCAGGCACTTTGTGAAGATCCTGGACGCAGTAGATAAGCCAAAGGGCAGTGCAGAGAATTGATGGTGCATTGAACCAGCTACAAATCTGAGGTATCTTCTGCAATTTTGTCTGATAGGAATATGCAGTTATGCCTCTGAGGTCCAAAGTCATGAGCCAAGCTTTCTTGCCCAGCATGGGAAGAAGCTGTAGTGTCAACATCTTGAATTTTGGAACATCAAGGTAAGGGCTTACTGTAGAAAGGTCCAGAATGGTCTCCAGGCTTTGTCCTTTCTGGGAACTTAGAGTCTTGAGTAAAATCCTTGTCCCTGTGGTGGTACCTTTTGAATAGCTCTCATGGCCACGAGTGCTTTAATTTATTTTTGAACCTCTGCCCATTGATTTGGTGGCAGATTTGGCATTCCTTTTAGCCTTGGAAAGGTGTGGAAATGGAACCTGTAACCTTGAGATACAATGTTGCCATTTGTCTTTGGTGACGCAATGCCAGTTGTGATAGAAAAGTGCCAGTTTCCCTCCTAAGGGGGCTGCCAAGAGAGCCTTTTGGCACTTGTAGTGGAAAGTCATTGAGGCTGTTTTTTTTATAAGGTTGAGGCCCGTCTTCCCCTTCTTTTTGGCCTGGTGTGCCCCATTGGCGAGGCCTGCAAGGGCCTTACATCTGACCTCTAACCTCCTGGACGTCTGTATCTGCCTCTGAGGTCTATCTGTGGCTGGAAAGGACCCATTCTTTGTTAGCCAATTTCTGCTAAAACGAGGAGGCTGAACCTGTAAGAAATCTTTCACCGTTTGCATAGATTTTGCCTTATCCTCCTTTAATACCTCCTCTGCCTTAACTCCAAACAGCACATCCCGCTGCAAAGGTGCATCCAATAGTTTGACCTTAACATTATCTGGTAACGTATGATGTCCTTCAAGGATGCATCTGCAGTCATCACATATGGGTTGTCCTGCCTCAGGCAGCCCTTCGGTCGGCCAGATTCCAAAGTCTGGGTCTGGCCTCGGCTGTCGCACTTTCCCCGACGTCAGAGCGTCTGGGGTATAAAAGCATCAGCCGACGCCATTTTCCCCAGTCTTTCATGCCGCGCGGTGCCCGAAGCAGAAGCAGTTCACAAGTGCCGGTCGGCCAGCTCCTGTGATTCAGCTACCGAAGACTTCGAAAAAGCTAAGTACCCCGTTGGGGACTCTTTCTTGCCTCAGCCGATGTCAGATAGTTTATTGTTTAACTTGTGGGAAACAAATACCTCATAAGGATTTCCACTCTTACTGCCTCCCCTGCCTAGGCCCAGACCATGACGTCTTGGCCTGTTCAGCCTGTGCTTCCTTCAACCGACGAACTCTTAGACGTCGGTCGGAGTTAGAGGAATTCTTTGGGGCTAGTTTTGCTTACAAGATGCCGGAGACTCCGACTTCGCATTTAGTCAAGAAACGGAAGGACAAGGACCGAGACACGCGGGCCGCGGTTTCGGCTGAAACCACGGTCAGGCCCTACTGCGAGTGTCTCTTGTCTCGGCTGAAAACGAGTCCTTGGTACTTCCGATTACGGAAACCGCACAACCGACTACCTCGGCCCTGGAGGCCCAGAGTCGGTTATTGAATTACCTACTGAAACTGGTGTCCAGGAGGCCTCTAAGGAATCAAACCCACACTGCAAAGTATGTTTTCCTACTTGTTCAGCTGCATGCAATAAATCCTGCATTTCTTTTAAGTTAGGAGGATCTGAAACTGGAAGCATCTTTTGTTTCAACTGAGACATCAAAAATTGCTAATATTTTAGCATGTGAAACTGGCAATTCAAGGCGCTCATTGCTAACGTGGTAGACGTATATACCTTCTTTCCCCATCTGTCTAATGCTCTGGAATCTGTCAGAGGGAACTTTTTTTTTTGCTGATGAGGCCTTAATCCCTTTGGGTCCCTGAGAAATAGTTTCAGGGTCAGCAACAGGACTTTTGTACAGAAATGAGAGTCAGGGGACTATCAGGTTTAACTTAAGGAGTCAGGGTTCAAACTGGATTCAGTGTACACATCATTCACAATGTCTAAAAACTGGTGGGATAGCAAGGGGTCTCTGTTGGGGCAATAGAGTCTTTTCTTGGATTCAGAGTAATCCTGGCCTTCCCAATAGAAATTCTCTCTCATGGTATGTAAGGTCTCCCCAAAGGAGTAATCCTCAGAGAGGCTGATGGAACGGATTCCTCAGCATCAGAATCCTCATAAGGGGGTAAAGAATATCCCAGGTCCGAGGAAGAGTAGAGAGGAAATGAACACCTGGTCAGAAGATTCATAGTCTGCATCCTGACTGGGCCTTTTATCAGGAGGGGGATGGGACCCCTTGATTAGGGTGATTAGGTCCTCTGCCATTTTTCGCATTTGTTTCTTAGATATGGAAGCCTGTCCTGGATAGAGTTGTCTGTTTCTTAGCCCTTAAGGGGGGCTTAGCCTTAAGAGGGTTTAATAGTCAACTGGGTAGGTCTGAAAACACCCTCTGTAGCTGTGGATTGCTCAGCTACTTTTGTTTCCTCTGTAGGTTTAGGATCGGCAAACTGAAGGCCTAGTGCGTCCGAAGCCCAGCCAGTTCCACGTGGGAGTCTGAGGTGGTCTGTGGTTCTGTGGAAGCGGTCAGGGGCTGCGTAGGCACCTTGCTGAAAACCGGAGAACCGTCGACTGGCCTAGAATAGGCCTAGTCCGTTTTGGGCCTCGAATGCCTGTCCTTGTCCTTTTTATGCATTGTGGTTGTCGGAATTTCCGACTGCATGCTGTAATTGAATTTTCTACCAAAATAATGTCGGGCAAAATCACAGACATTTAATAGTGCGCTTGTTAAACCTAGCACAAAACCGACAACCACTGACGTCGTGGTCAGGGCCTAGGCATGGAAATCCGAGGTATTTACTATTTACTTCCCACAAGAAATACAGTTATTAACTTTTACTGACATCGGTCTGAGGCAAGAAAAAGTTTCCCCAACGGGGTACTTAGCTTTTTTTTTTTTTAGAAAACTTTGGTTCTGGATTCGGAATGAAAATCTCAGGAGTCGGCCGACCGGCACTTGTGAACTGCTTCTGCTTCGGGCACAGCGCGGCAAGAAAGACTGAAGAAAATGGTGTCGGCTGCATCTTGTATACCCGTCGCACTGACGTCATGGTGGAGGCGACAGCAACCGACGCCGGACCAAGACTTTTGAACTCTGGCCGACTGCGGGACCACCTGACGGCAGGATAACCCCAAGTGTAATAACTGCAGCAGTATAACACGATGAACATCTGGTAAACCCCCCCCCCATCTGTCCAGTGCTCTAGAATCCCTATCAGAGGGAACAGTTTTTTTTTTTTGCAGTGGAAGCCTTGACCCCTTTGGGACCCTGAGAATTTTTTTCTGGGTCAGCAGCAGGGTTTTTCTAAAGAAATTTGAGAATCTGGGACCATGTAGTACCTACCTATCTGTCTTAACTGGTGCAGGGAATAAAGAATCAGGAGACAAATTGGATTCAGAAAATACAATATCTAGTACGGGGGAATAGCAAGGGGCCTATGCTGAGGCAGTAAAAGAAAGTCTCAGCCTTTTCTTGGATTCTGAATAATCCTGGCTCTCCAAATGGAAATACTCCCTCATGGTGTGCAGGGTTTCCCCAAAGGAGTAAAGGAGAACATTATCTGTGCAGTAACAGAAACCTGGTTCAAGGCTCCCGAGAGCACCCCAGCACTACCAGGTTATACCTCATACCATGCTTTTCGGCCCCAAAACTTGGACCGAACAACAAAAGGAGGGGGGAGTATCAATATTAGTCAAAGATACCCACACCTCCAAGTTGGTGGCAGAGCACGAAGCATCAGAGACTATCCATGTGCAACAGTGGGTAAAACTGCCTTACAATTTATAGCCTGCTACAGACCACCCTCCCAAACCCAGGAACCCCACTCAGCCTTCCTGAGAACACTTGAAAATATGAAGGTCTCTCCAAACACCATTATATTGGGTGACTTCAACTACCCAAACAGACTGGGAGCATTACTCTAGCTCCAACACCCCACCCCAAAGGTTCCTAGAATTTATAAACTCAAATGCTATGGAACAACTTGTTACCACTCCCACAAGAGGGGAAACATACTGGACCTGATCACCAACATGGGGACTCTATGCTCCAGACCAGAAGTGTATCCCTCACTGGTAAGATCAGACCATAAACTAATCTCACTGGATATTCACATCCCAACCCCACCCCCTGCCCAGAAAACCACAACTTCTGTAAAGCAAATTTCACACTCCCCAAAACAGAGGTGGAATCCTTCAAAGCCCCCGGGTCTGTGGAAAAGACTGCAGAATCCTTTATAAACTCATTCTATGAACACCTTCAGGAATGCATGGATCATGCAATCCCAAATAAAACCAAGACCCAATCGTCCAAAGGCAGAAGTCCTGTCTGGTGGACCCCAGCCATAAACAAACTATACAATAGGAGGAGTAAGCTACTACAGGATTCATAGATTCATAGATTAGTACTAAGCTAACGGCCCTTGCGAGCCATTTTAAGCCTAGCCAATTATCCCTTGAGACGCAAACCCTGCACCTTGTATTTGTAAGGCAAACAGCTTAACCATTAGGCCACCCTCCCAACCAATGTTGGTACTTAAGCATATGAAATTGACAGTTTAAGGCCCTGATTGCCAAGGTTGCAGATGTATTAACCCCCCCCCCCATCTGTCCAGTGCCCTTGAATCCCTGTCAGAGGGGGTGGGGTTTTTTGCTGTTGAGGCCTCAACTCCCTTTGGACCCTGTGAAACTGTTTTAGGATCAGCAGCAGGGTTTCTAAACAAATTTATGCGAGTTAGGGACCCTGCATCCGTCAGGCTTTACTGGGAGCCAGCGGTAAGGAGTCAGGGGTCAAGCTTGACTCCGAAAACACATCATCCACAATGTCTAAAACTGGCTAATGGATTGTGCTGAGGGAGAAGGAAATCCCTGAGCCTCTGAGAAGTCTCGACTCTACCAGTGAAAATGCTCCCTCAAAGTATGTAAGGTTTCTCCAAATGAAATCCTCAGGAGGAGATGCAGATGAGACTCAGCTCAGCATCCTCATAGGGAGGTAAAGAATTCCTGATCAGAAGAGGAATCAGAACTAGAAACCTGATCTGAAGATTCATAATCAGCGTCTTGCCTAGGCCTCTTATCTGGGGAGGATGGGTACCCCTGATCAAGGTAATGAGGTCTTCAACCATTTTGATGTTTTTAGGCATGGAGGCCTGTGCACGTGGCTTTAGCTGTTTTGCTGTCTGTTTGATGTACAAATGTTGGTCCGAATACGCCCACAGAAACCGGTGCCTGCTCAGCGGCTCCGGACCCATCCGAGGGAGATGCATCAGTCGGTCCAATACCTACTCACATGGGTGTCTGTAGAGGCCTGCGAAAGCGCCTCGAGTACCAGCGAACAGGCGACCGGCTTAGAAGCTTCGTCATCTGTTTTGGATCTCGATTGCCTCTGTCCTTTTCTTTGCGTTTTTTATGTACTCCGGTAGTAGGATTGCCATCAGACATTTCTGGGTAGTTAAATCTAGTTTCCAAAGTACTCTGATGCAAACATATACTGACGCTTAGTGCGTTGCTTAAATCTAGCACAAAACTGATAGCCAGGCACATTGTGATCAGTGCCTAGGTAAGGAACACAGTATAAATGGAAATCCTTAGGAGATATTTGCTTCCAACAAGTAATACAATTAACTTTTTCTGACATCGGCAAAAATCAAGAAAAGCTTCCCCAACGGGGTACTTGGCTTTAGTAAAGACTTCGGTTCTGAATATTTCAGTAGTCGGTTGACCGGCACTTGCCAAATGCTTCTGCTTCGGGCACCACGTGGCAAGAAAGACTAAAGAAAATGGCGTCGGCTGCATGTTTTATACCCCATCATGGAAGAGAAGACCGCAACCGACACAGGACCAAAGACTTTGGAAGTCAGGCCGACTGAGGGCAACCTACCAGCACATTACCCAAATGTAATGACTGCAACAGTGAAACACGAAGATCAATGTATTTGCAGTTAGAGACCGCTTCAAAGCAAAGGAAATGCACTCTTCTTTGGTCTAATGCCCAAGCCTTCATACCTACCAGCAATTGTCAGGAACTATTATTAGTCAAGAATATTAACAGACACCCACAACTATGTCCCCTTCTGAGCATGACAGCAGTTATAACACTACAGCTGAAAACCCCAAGACGACCAACGGACAACTGCCCATCAGTAAATTAGCTTTCCACATTCAATGCCCAGCACATGTGGCATTACAAACGCTAACTTGTGTGCGAACAGCATTTCTACTAGAAGCCCCAACAACCTTGGATCTTGCCCCTGCATATCAACTTCTTGCACATCTCTGCATGTAAACTTTGCTTGTTAAGTCAGATCATAAATCAGCGATCTTTTCTTTAACAAATATTTCTCCTAATACCTCTGAAAAGCAAGCTTTCTGCAGTGACTCCACTAATCTTCCTCTAATTGATCACACTGCTAAAAACAGCTATGCCCATCTTTTACACGCACAAATTGCACTGATAAACCAATCCCCATGTGCAACAAATTAAATTACAAAACACTAACCCACTAATTTCTCTTGTTTATAAGATATCCTATTCCACCTATCATACCTGGCAAATTAGCAAAGAGCTTAAATGAACCAATAAGCTCACAGATGTTCAACAATTAAAACCGCCACTAGAGGAAAAAAATCAGGTAAATTAAAAGAAAATATTCAGTCTATCCATGACCCTATATACTCTGACCACCCAGCAATACACATCCTAGTTGACAAATGTAGAGAATTTTAATCCAGCAAGTGCCACTCTCTCTACTCTATTACAAGTCACCCTAAGTGCATTCAAAATGCAAGAACTCATTTTCACACAGCTCAGCAAAGCTTAGTGTCTGGAAGGGTTTACTTGTATCCAATGCCATCCAAGCAAACCTACGTACTTGGAAATTTTGCACTTTGTTTAACGTGATCATTGCCGATTTGTTGCTTTATCAGTACATTTAACACAAGTTATGTACCCGCCATAACGTTCCACTTATATTGTCAATCTTCGTTCCTTCTTGGCGAATAGGACTCTTCAGATCCTTGGAACCAGCTTGGCCATTAATTCAGCTTTTGCCAGCCAAAAAACTCGAGCCAAGACTCTCCCCACAATCCCCCTTTCCCCAGATAGACTTTGCAGATTACAGCAAGAACATACATAGGAATTATAAGCAGAAACATTGTCTAAGGAAATAACGCTATGGAAATCCAGAGGGGTTCAATCCCCCAGGAAATCTACGGGGGTGTCAAGAATGAACTAAGATAGACAGATGGAACACTATGGGGAATACATAACCATATTATGGGGAATACATAACCATCTGATGTCAATCTTTGTTCATTCTTGATGAATGGGACAAGAGTCCCCAGCTACTTGAGGTCCTGGGTGGCCTTATGTAAGGATATTCCTGACAACCAGAGAGCCAAAGGGTGCTCTTCCCCTGGAGACCACATCCAATTTGTAATGAGTGATAAAAGGGAGCAAAGAGATCTTCGGCGATTTTTAAAGTAAGGTAAAGTGGGGAAAAAGGGACGACATTAGGATTTCATCTGACTGCACCCACCAGGATTGATCCTTTTACAAAAACCTTGCATAGACTATGGGATATTAAAAAATGGTTGTTGTATCAGTTGTGAAAATTAGAAATGGCCAACTAAACTCTAATGGTGGAAGCAGAAACCCCTTGATCAAAAAGGGCAGCTAAAAATCCCATAACTTTTTCAACAGGTGCCGAAAAGGTGTCAAAGTTTTCAGTAGCCCAAATTGAAAACCTCTTCCATTTACTCCTGCTGGAAGGTCTACAGGAAGCCAGAAGAATTTTTTGTACAAGGGAAGATGTTCGGCCAGAATGTTGGGATCCCTGTGTGTGAGAAGTCTGGGACTGGGTCAAGAATCCACAGAAAGTGAATTGAGACCAGAGAAATGGGAACCAAATTCTTCACAACCTTTAGCCTTTCTTTAGGAAGAGGACTATGAGTGGAAACAAGGGAAAGGCAGAGAGGACCCGACTGCAGACTGCCAATAGGATTCTCTCTCCTGGGGACACCTCATGAGGTGGGATTAGGGCAAAGTAGCTGCTGCACTTTTTGGTTGGAGAGGTAAAGAGATTACAGGAAGGCTGGCCCATCGGCACAAGATTTCCTTTGTCACTTTGGGACTAAGACACCATGAAGCAGTAGAATGCGTCTGCTCAGCTTGTCAGCTACCACAATGGAATGCCCCAAAATATACCACCCACTGCCACACTTGGAGCTTCCCGAAAAGGGGGTAGGATTTGGTTCCACCCTGTTTTCTGATGTACCTAACCAATGCAAGTCTGACTGGATCGCAACTGTTCCTAGAGGAAGACCAGATTGAAAGGCTTGCAATGCTAGGAGCATTGCTCATGTCCAGAACACTGATGTGCAAGTTGGCCTCTTGCGGAGACCAAGTGCCTTGGACAGTTCTTCCCAAATAATGCTCCCCTACCCCATCTGGGAGGCATCTGTGGTTACTATGGCCTTGGGTTGTGTGGAAAAAGGGACGGCACATTAGGATTTCTTCTGACTGCATCCACCAGGATAGATCCTTTTTGCAAAGAATAGTTGTGTAAAATCTTGCCATAACCATAGATGTCCCCCCTCTTCCATGTCGCAGTATTCTTACTGTGGGATCCTCCACTTTAGGTGACCCAAACGTCGGCTCCTATACAAAAGCTTAAGCCTGGCTGCTGCTGGTGCATGGGACATCACACATGACCATAAACCAGGGGCCTTAAATGCGACATCTGCATGCACAGGCATAACTGACTGCCCAGTCAGGCAGTAGTCTTGGTTGTGCCAAATGATGTGCTCCAGACCAGTACAATGCAGCTGACTGCCCAACCATAGTCTAGGCGGTCGTCCTAGGATGCCCCAGACAGGTTGAAATTAATGCAGGGGGTTTTGGTGGAAGGAAGGAATACTGTAACAAGAGGACATCTATGGTGATAATAGGACAGAATAGGTGTGTAAAATCGTATGTAGCAGTATTCTTACTGTGGGATAGTACCACAGCTTAGGAAGAAGGGGTAGAGGTAGCAGATTTCAGAAAACCTTGCAGGACTGCCCTTGCGAAACCTGCTCTGGAGATGTGATCCAGTTTGTAATGCTTGGTAAAGGTATGCATAGTGGACCAGGTGACTGCCTCAAGGATGGAAGTTGTCTAGTTCCATGAAGGCCCTACAAGACTGCTCTAGTAGTGTGCCTTGATCCCCTGATGCAAGTCCTTTCCATATTAAGAATAGCAGAAGCAGACAGTCTTCCTAATACAGCAATTGTTTACTTGGCTACCACCTTGGCCGGAGCCCTAGGATGGAAGGACAGTTGATAAGGTTTTACTTGGGCAAAACTAAGACCATTAGGAAATCTAAACTGCCTGTGGACATCAAAGGAGTGCAGTATTCTCTGTCATTTGTAGGAGATGGAAAGGTGGGTAAGTGAATGGACATTTAGAGATAGCTCAACCACTTTGTGCATGGACGGGTTGGTGCGCAGGGTCACCCAGCCTTTGTGAGAGGGTATGCCATGACTGCCTGTAATGCAGACACCCTTCTGGCTACCAACAGGACTGTTTACCATGTGCACATCTGCAGGGATGAAGAGTTGGCCGTCTCAAAGGGGCCAGTGTAAGCTTTTCCAAGACAATTTAGGTCCCAAGGTGGTGGGATATGCTTCCTTGATGGTCTTGTATACAGGATCCCTTTCAAAACTAATTTAACATCCAACCTGCAGTAGAGGGGTCCAAGGGCAAGCATGCAGAGATGGCAGATAAGTGAACTTTCACTGAAGAGTATGAAAGGTCTGCCTTTATAAGCTCGCTCACAGGTTAAGACTAGAGGAACATCCACATGAAGGGGATCCATATGTTTCAGACACCAATTGAAGAACCCTTCCCATTTGGAAACGTAGGATCTCATTGTGTTGGGTTTCCTGGCCTCCTACAGGATAGATAGCACATCCTCTGTGTAGCAGTGTCTGAAGGGGACTAAACGTTTCACAGGTGTGGATGGATGAGTTCCTTTCTGTTGTGTGAGCAGGTATACCTTTGTCAGGCAACTTGTGATGACTGCCCTTGGCAAGGGATTAAAGCGAGAACCAATGCTGGCTTGGCCAATAGGGAGTCACCAGCAAGATGTGTGGCATGTCCCCTCCTGACTTTCAGAACTTTCTGAATGAGAGGAAAGGGAGGGAAGGCATACAGAAAAGTACAGTTGTGTACACTTAATATAAATGTTAGAGTGTATTCACTGTCGCAGTCATCACATCTGGGTTATCTGCAGGTATCCCACAATCAGCCTGAATACCAGAGTGTTGGGATTTCTGCATCACATTCTGTTGCTTCTTCCATGACGTCAGGGATATAAAACATGCAGCAGATGCCATTAAATCAGTTTTTCTTGCTCCAGATGTCAGGAGCCCCCACAATAGGAAGCAATTAAATGTGGAAACAACCCCAGTAGGAAGTAAATACCAATGTAATAAGATACGGCAAAAAATAGAAGTATAGAAAAGTCAGGGGGCTGGAGGGAGGGTAACCAGGACTGCAACAGTGAATACACCAACATCTACATTTATGGTAAATGTACACAATGGTATTATGTTAGTGTATTCACTGTTGCAGTCAACACATTCGGGTCGATTCCCAAAGCGGAGGATGGGTGGGGGCAGTCAAGAAGCATTAGGGCTGGCAAGCAGACTGCGGTGGCAAATCCAGCTTTGGATTTAGAAGACAGGTAAGTGGCAATGCTTGGTGAAGGTGTGTGCAGAGCTCCAGGATGTCCCTGGTAGGAACTCTTGAGAAATGCTGGAGAGGTTGAGGTAGCCCTAGTTGAATGTGTTCTGACCCCCTGTGGGGCAGATTTCCTATGATGTTTGTAGCAGAGAGAGATGCAGTGTGCTATCCATTTAGAAATGGTTCGCTTTGAAATGGCCTTGCCTCTGTCCCTGTCGCAAAGCTGACTAGCAGCTGGTCAGATTTTCTGAAAGGTTTAGTCCTGTCCAGATAGAACCTAAGCTGCCTGTGCACATCCATGGAGTGCAGGAACTTTTCCCCTTTATTCTGAGAATTAGGGAAAAAGATTGGCAAATGAATGGATTGGTTTAAAGCCACACCAGACAACACCATGGGCATAAATTACGGGTTAGTCCCGAGGGGAAACCCTGTCCGCATGAAGATAATGAAGGGTTCCACAGCCATTTTCCAGGAGAGGAACATTAACTCTGCTGAGGCAGCAGGTTCAAAGGGTAGAAGCACGAGTTTTTCCAATACAAAGTTGGTCCCAGGCGTGGGAGCTCTCCTTGGGGGGGGGGGTCTTTTGGCTCCTCTCAGGAACGTTCCGCTATGGCGACCCCTAACCGGGAAAAGCTGAAAGACACAATCTAGTATAGGAGGCAAGCTGGGCACAGTTGTGTCCATTCCTTGAGACTGGTTTAAGAACAGTATCTTTTCCACTTTTCTGAATAGGATTTTCTAGTATTAGGCCTCCTTGCCTCAAGGAGGACATCAGGCACCACTGAGGGTTGCTGGTGATGAGTTCCAGGGATGAGCCAGGCTGCTAAGTTCAGGGTTTGTAGCAGAGTATGCAAAATCTGGTCCTCCTGCTGGGACAGCAGGGGGTCTGAGGCAGGTGCCATGGTGGCAGTACTGTCAGACTGCAGAAAAGTGGGTTCTAGTGCTGGTGTGGCCAGTCTGGTGCAATCAGGATTGTCCTTGGCTTGCCCAGTTTGATTTTTAATAGAACCTTCGAGAGTAGCAGCAAGCGGAAAGGTATAGATTGAGAGATTTTCCCTTGTAAAGGACAGGGCATCCATTTTCCACGCTTGGCTGTGGGGAGTTCTGGTGCTTTTATTCAACTGATACTTGAGGGGAAGCAAAGATGCCCACCTCTGGTGCCCCTCACCTGTGAATCGAAGTTTGAATGATTTGGGTTCCATTTTCCACTCATGTGGGTCCATTACATTTCTGCTCAAGTCGGCTGCCAGTGAATTTAGTTTGCCCGACAGGAATTGAGACTGCAGGTGCACTTTATTACTCAAGGCTGTGTTCCAGAGCCATGGCTAACTTGCAGAGTGGGCAGAAATGCCCCCCCCCCCTCGCTTATGTACAATTGTGGTGTCCATCAATAGTTGCCCTGGAAGAATAAGGCATTGAAGGCAGTCCGAGCATTCTGTACAGCTATTTCTAATTGATATGCAGATGCGTTTGCTTTGGGCTCCATTTGCCTTGAATGCATGGTCAAGCCATGTGAGCCCACCTATGCATAGTCTGATGCATCTGTTAAGGGTTTGGGTGGCAGGGTGTTGAGTGAAAGGGAGTCTTTTGTTGTGGTAGCAGGCCTCGTCCACCAAAGGAACTCTGCCCTTAGACAAGGAATGACAGGAATCATTGTTTCCAGGTCCTGAGAATGTTAACACCAGAGACTTAAATACCACTGAAGTTTCCTCATATGCAGTCTTGCATTTGGAATTAGTAGAATGCAAGAGGCCATGAACCCTAGGGCTTGCAGTATTTTTCTTGCAGATAGCGGAGTTTTGGTGGCAAGTAGATTGAAATAGTTTGTCAAATTTGTTTTTCTGGAGTGAGGAATGCCATATGGGAAGTTGTGTTCAATCTTGCTCCTAGGAATACAATTTGTTGGCTCGGTACCAGAAGTGATTTTCACCGATTGTGTACCCCAGTGAAGTTAGTCTCTCTACAAATGTCAGGTGCTGGAGCAGCAATTCATGACAGTCTGCCTTAATCCTGACCGTCCGCCTGAATCAGGCATTCGTCCAAGTGTAAATTTGAATTCTTCTCTGCCTTCAATGGCTGGAGCTAGGCATTTTGCAAATAGCAGTAGACAAGACAAAGAAATGCAGATAAAGTACAGTTGTGTACACTTTGTAGATTGTGTATTCACTGTTGCAGTCATCACATTTGGGTTATCTGCTTGCAGTAGCCCTCGGTCGGCCTGATTAACAAAGTCTTGGGTCCTGCGTTGCTGTCCCTTCTTCCATGATGTCAGGGGTATAAAACATGCAGCAGACGCCATTATATCAGTTTTTTTTGCCCCAGATGTCAGGTGCCCCCCTAATGGGAAGCAATTAAATCCATAACTATACAGAGTTATACCACCAACAAAAAAGCAAATACACCAAAAAGCCTTTGAGCATAGTAGGGTAGAGGTATAGCCAAAAGAAGAAAGGGGGGCTGGAGGGAGGGTAATCAGGACTGCAACAGTGAATACACTAACCTTATGGTAAGTGTACACAACTGTACTATGTTCGTGTTTCACTGTTGCAGTCATCACATTTGGGTAGATTCCCAAAGCTAAGGATGGGAGGAGGAATTTAGATAGCATTGGGACCAGCTATAAAGCCCTGCAAGACTGCAAGCTGTAGAGGTAGATGCAGCCCTGGTTGAGTGGGGTCTGATCCCCTGTGGGATAGGTTTTCCATGGTGCTTGTAGCAGAAATGAATGCAATGGCCTATCCATTTGGAAATGGTTTGCTTTGAAATAAGCCTCCTCCTCTGCCCCTGCAACAAATGCCACCAGCAATTGGTCAGATTTCCTTTGAGGTTTAGTCCTGTACAAGTAGAATCTAAGTTGTCTGTGCACGTCTAAGGAGTGCAGTATCAGTTTCCCCCTTTGTTCTGTGGGTTAGGAAAGGTTGGCAAATGAATGGACTGATTAAGGGCCACACTGGATATCACCTTGGGCATGGGGAGATTGGTCCTGAGGGACACCCTATCCGCATGAAAGATTATGAAAGGCTCCACTGCTATGAGGGCCTGTAATTCAGACACCCTTCTTGCTGAAGTGACAGGGAAGCTGTTTTCCAAGAGATTAACCTTAAATCTGCAGTGGCAGCTGGCTCGAAAGGAGGAAGGGTGAGATTTTCCAATACAAAGTTAAGGTCTCAAGCTGGAGTTGGGGCTCTCCTGGGTGGTTGTACATTTTTGGCCCCTCTGAGGAACTGCTTAAACAGTGGATGAGAGAAGAGGGAAGGTTCTGCGTTATAAGGAACTGAAATGGCTGAGGCGTGAATTTTGGAAGAGAAAGGCAGGCCCTTGTGAAGCATCTCAATTTTAAAATCTTAGGTAAATTGGGCACTGCTGTGCTCATCCCTTGATTTGTTCCAGGCACAGAATCTTTTCCATTTTTCAGCATAAGATTTTCTAGTACTAGGCCTCCTTGCCTCTAAAATGATATTCATCGCTAGTTTACTGAGAGAAAGGAGAGATTAGGTAATTAGCCAGGCTGCTAGGTTCAGTGTTATGAAGCAGAGGGTGCAGAACCTGGTTCTCCTGCTGAGACAATAGGGTAGGAGTCTGAGGCAGGTGCCATGGGGCCAAAAGTGACACTGCACAAGAGGGGTACCCAGGCGTGGCCAGTCTGGTGCAATCAAAATCATCCTTTGTTTGTCTTGTTTGATCTTTAGTAGTACTTTGGAGAGCAGAGGCAGAGGAGGAAAGGCTGAAGGACAGAGCATCCACATTCCAAGCTTGTTTGTGGGAAGTCCTTGTACAAAATTTGTCAAACTGATAAGCTCTGGAGGATATCTGGGCTACCCCATTTGCTTGTCAACATGTTGAAAATCCTTGGTTCCAGTTTCCACTCGTGTGGGTCTATGAGGTTTCTGCTTAGCTCATCTGCCAGTGTATTTAGTTTTCCTGGCAGGAATTGAGCTTGTAGATGCACTTGGTAGCTCAGGGCTGTGTTCCATAATGCTAATGCTAGTATAGGTGTAAGAATGTGTACCCACCTGCTTGTTTATGTACCACATAAGTGGTGTTGTCCATCTTTACCATTAATTGTCCTGGACGAATGTGGTCCTTGAAGGCTGTCAAAGCATGCTGTACAACTAATATTTATTTTTGATTGATATGCAAGTGCATTTGACTTGGGTTCTATTTGTCCTGAAAGCACTTCCCTGCCAGGTGAGCCCACCATGCATAACTTGATGCGTCTGTCAGGGTTTGGGTGGCAGGGGGTGAATGGTAGTCCCTCGTTTTGGTGGCAGGCTTCTGCCCAAAGAAACTCTAGGCTTAGGCAAGGTCTAATAGGAATCATTGCTTCTAGATCCTGAGTATTGACATCATAGACTTTTTAGATACCACTGTAGTTTCCTCATATGCAGTCTTGCATATGGAATCAGAAGAATGCAGGAGGCAATGAACCCCAAGGCTTGTAGTTATTTGCCTTGCAGACATAGTAGGGCTTTTGTGGCCACTTGTTTGAAGTAAGTTGTAAAATGAATTAGTTTCTACGGTATGAGGAAAGCCATCTGGGGAGTTGTATTAAAGCTTGCTCCCAGGAATATGATTGGTACAGGGTGTGATTTTAGTTTATGGTGTACACCAGACAAGTTAGCACCCTTTGTACAAAGGCCAGATGATTCAAAAGTATGTCCTGGCTTTCTGCCTGAATTAAACAATTGTCCAGGTATGTGTATATTTGAATATTTCCTTGCCTGCAAAATGCGATGACTGGGGCTAGGCACTAGGTGAATACCTTGGGTGCAGTAGATAAGCCAAAGGGCAGTGCAGAGAACTGGTAGTAATTGTAGCCGGCTTTGAAGCGTAGGTATCTTCTGCAAGATTCCCTGACTGGGATGTGCAGGTAGGCTTCCTTTAAATCAAGTGTTACCATCCAGGCATCTTTTCCTAGCACAGGAAGCAACTGAAGAGTCAGCATCTTAAATTTTGGAATCACCAAAAAGGTGTTTAGAGTAGACCGGTCCAGAATAGACACCTTGAATGGCCTTTTCTGGGTACCAGGAAAATCTTGAGTAGAAACCTCTTCTGGTACAGTCTGAATAGCCTTTATGTTTGAGTACTTGCTTTTGAGCCTCTGCCCAATGATTTGGGGGTAGATCTGGCCAACCTTTTGGCGTTATGTGTTGAAGTGAAATCTGTATCCTTGGGACACAGAAACCCAATCTTTCCCCTTAAAGGAGCATTCAGTTGAGAAGTGCTTGGAAGTTTTAAAATCAAGTAACTGAGACAGTTTTCCATGGGGGGAGGAGGGTGTCTTACTACTCCCAGATTAGGAAGAGGAAGCCCCCCACTGCTTAGTCATGCGTACCCCGAGAGTGAAACCCGGGATTTCTGCTAATCCTGGGTTTGGATTGAGAAGGCCTGGAAGGAGCCGGAAAGGACCAATTCTTAGACGGCCAATGCCTTCTAAATCTAGGAGGCTGAACTTGTAAGAAATCTAGCAGTTTGCCTAAATTTAGTTTTATCTTCCATATTTAAGAACTTCCTCAGCTTTGTTGCCAAACATGCGGTCCTAATTTAAGGGAGCATCCAACAGTTTAGAGATTGCTCCTCAAGCCAAGCATGCCTTATGAGTACAGACCCAGTGACAGGAGCCCTGCAAAAGGCCTCTAAAGAATCAAACCCACATTGCAAAGTTTTCCAACCTACTCAGCAGAATGTATTAAATCCTGTAATTCCTTATTTTCAGCAGTCAGGAATCATTTTCTGTTTAAGCAATCCAATGTTGATACTTTACCATATGAAATTGACAGTTGAAGGCCCTAATGGACAAGGTTGCAGAAGTGTAAACCATCGTAACCCATTTATCCAGCACCCTGGAGTCTGTATCAGAAGGGGTAGGGATTTTGGCAGTAGTAACCTTAATCCCTTGGGTCCCTGTGAAAAAGTCTCTGGATCTGCAATAGGGATTTTTAAAAAGGAACTTGAGAATCAGGAACCCTGTAATATCGGTCAGGTTTTCTGGTAGCAGGAGGCAAAGAATCAGGGGCCAAACTGCTGAGGCAAGAGTAAGAAATCCCTAAGCCTCTTTTTCGAATCAGAAAAATCCTGGCTTTCCCAGTGGAAATGCTCCCTTACAGTGTACAAGGTTTCACCAAAAGAAAAATCCTCTGGAGGGGAAGCAGAGGGAATAGAGTCCTCTGCATCAGAATCCTCATAAGTAGATAACGGTAAATCCAGATCACTGGTCAGAAGATTCATAAACAATTTCAGTCCCAGGTCTCTTAGAAGAGGCTGCTTGGCTTCCCCTGATTAAAGTTACAAGATCTTCATCAATTGTTTTTTTTAGTTAGAGGCCTGAGCATGCGGCCTGGGTGTGTTTTCTAGGCACAGTTCGAGGTTCAGGCCTTAAAGAAGGAGGCACTGGTTTAATATGCAAGCCCGTAGGCCTGAATACACCCTCAGAAGCCGGTGTCTGCAGAGCTGCTCCGGACCCATCCAAGGTAGAGACATCCGCAGGTTCCACAGTTAAAGCATCTTGCAGCATACTGGACTCCGAATGGGTCTCAGTAGAGGACTGCGAATCAGAAGTAGCGGGTATCATGGGGCTGCGAAAGCGCCTCACTGAGTACCAGTGAACTGGCACTTAGACCTAGGCGGCCTGTGAGTTTATTTCTGGACGACAATTCCTGATAATTGAACAGAGAACCAAAAAATTTATAGAGGCGAATATACAGACGTGCGTTGATTAAATAAAGCACAAAACTGACAGCAAGGTACGTTGTGGTCAGGGCCTAGGAAAGGAATACAGTATGAATTAAATCTTTGAGGCATTTGCTTTCCACAAGAAATGCAATTAACTTTTACTGACAGTGATAAGGAGCAAGAAAGTTTCAATGGGGTACTTAGCTTTAGTTGAAGACTTAAAAATTTCAGGAGTTTGTTTGCCACGTTATTGTCTCTGTAGAGGATTTATAACCAGATTAAATTTGTGGTTGCACTGTACCTGTGGGATTCATTTTTGTGCTTTTACATTTAACAAGTCTGATTACACATCTTGTGGCAGGTGGTGTTGGCCTGGCTCGCTGCTTGTTTTTGGCACGTTTGGAAGTCATGCTGGTGAGCTGCTTAACTGAAGCCAGGATTTATCAAGTTATGCATAAGTACCTACCTGGAGTATATGGAGACACTGATCTCTCAATGTGTCCGAGGCTATGTGCCTTGTACTGAGCAGCATTCTACCTTCACCAAGGAAAATGCCATAATACGAACAAATGAGAAGTCAAGAACTGGCTTAGTATCACTCTAGGTGTGTTCAATATTTATCAGCACGGGAGGACATGGTTAAATCACGTGGCTTTGCCAAGGAATGTCTACATGTCCCCTCTCCCAGCTGTAAAATATTGGCTGAAAATGTATCCCACCATAAATTTTTTTTTAGGCAATACCAAACTGGAAAATGTATAGCAACAGCAAATAAAGACCAAATAAATCTTAGACATTTCTGCTCAATGCTAGAAGTTTAGGAAACTAACCCTTCAAGCTCTCCTCACTCTGGAGAGTAGACATCTGTGCAGTTACAGCAACATGGTTTAAAGCTGCAATAAGTACTCCAAAATGCAAGGTTTCAGTGCCTTCCACACATTTATACCAACTACACAGAAGAGACACAAAGTGGAGAAGCAGATCTACAATAAGTAGTACACCTCTAAATTGGACAATCAAGATGCCCTGGAGTTTATCCAGGTGACCATCACAACAGTGTCTCACTATTTCCTAGCAAGTTCTAGGTTACCTTCATGTCCAAAAACATGCAGAGACCTATTGGAGCCATATGATCCAATTCCCAACCAACAGCAAGCCAGCAAAGCCAGTAAATCTTCCAAAAACGACAAAGGATTCAGTTCCCAATAAAATGTATTATCTTGTCTTAGCGCCTCGGCCATTACAGCCTTCTAAGAGTACAAATTTTCCAAAAACATTCCCCTCTTTATACATCTAAGTAAAATAAGCAATCCATTAAATAATTAAGCATACATTTTTTAAAATGTTAAAGCAAACTTCTCCAATTAACTTCTCTGTTCAAGCCTCCTGGTGTCAGTGCATCAAACTTCAATATAAATACAGTTTCAAGTAAAACATTCTTGATTAATCTTTCATCCCCTTTCTTAATACTTCTACCAAAACAGTAGCTTGCAATAAATTAGCATCACCACTGTTTTTCCTTAAAATAGGATGCAAAAAGACTTTCCAATCTCCCCTTATGTCTCTAGTGTGTTCCTGCAACCTAAATTTCCTTTGTTTCCCCAATATAAACAAGGTTGCAGGGACACGAGACAGTAGATTACACCCACTGTATCACATGTAAAATAACTGTGGTTTAAACATTTTTCCATTAACCTTAGGATAGCTTAGTTTAATAAGAGAACATACACCACAATTATTGCATGGTATAGTGTCATGAGATAATAATGAAATAATAAAGTCCTTTACAAGTTTGTCCTCTAAATATTCTATCTCTCTTATAAGCCACATATAGTGAATCAGAAACAATTCTATGTAGCAGTAGATATTTATGTAAAACTTTCCAACAGTGCTTCATTAATTCCCAAATCTTAATACTTAGTCTTATACGTCATTACAAAAATTTTATTTTTTTTAACTTTAACCATAGAATTAACACTTAAATCTATTTTTATTAATCTCATGTTCATTCAAATTATGCTGCATTAATTTATCAATTGACTCAAATTCTCATTATATCCTCTCTGTAAAAACAGATGATTAATTACAAAGCCTAGACAATCTATGATTATATGATCCCCCCCATATATTGCCTAACACTTGCAGGTACTATGATCCCTGGAACAAGACAAACACCCTTCACCAGACAGAGGTCTTAATATACTGATATTAGATACTCAACAACAACTGGTGGGACCCACCACAAGGCTGTCAAAAATCCACTAACCCAAATAAACTCAACAGAAAATATTCCAAATACTATTAGTTCACAGCATCCCAGACAGCCATGTAAATAGCTGCATGAAGGCTGCCGCAGAGCCACAGATCCCTGGGGTGAATTTCCTATTTCCAATCAAGACTTTCTAGAGTGCTAATGAGAACCTTTGTTGGACATAGGTAGCTAATCTATCCCCCAGCATGTTCAGTTTACTGTGGTGACAAGGTTTAGATTGGATTTAAGTGGAGCATGTCCAACAGCTCTGGGTTTGACACCATTTAAGTAGAAACTTATGAACCTCCAATGAGTGCAGGCAGAGTATTCCCTTGCTTGAATAATAATTTACTGGGAAAGGGTTTCAAAAAGGACTGGTTAAAGAAAAGTCTGAACCCACCTTGGGGAGAAAGGATGGATTAGTAACGGCATTTGTCCCTAGTCTTTTTTGGTGATGGGTTTATAGAAGGCCAGGATAATATCACTGACTAATGAGGAATGGGTTTCCTGCCTGGCAACTAACAAGTGAAGAAACCAAGCAGTCAGTCAACCCCTGTGGGTGAGATAGGACTGTGTCTAGGATCCAATCCAAGGAGAGGTTAACAGAGATGAAGAAGGGGAAACACAAGGCCAGAACTGGGCAATGGGGATCACTTTGCTTCCCAACTGAATAGCTTGGATGCATCTGCTCATTCTCCGTCCGCAAACCATGGCTTGCTCCCCGATAGATAAGGCAGCATCATGCGGTTGTTGGAACTACTGCCCAACGCCAGATTCTCATGGCTTCGTAGGATTTGGTCCTTCCCTGTTTATGTACCAGACAACAGACATGTCATCCGAATGGATAGCAATTGTTCCTGCTAGGTGTTGATTAGAATCCAGAGCCTGTCAGGAAAGACTGGATATCCAGAGCCACTGTAGCAGTCTCATGTAATCTGGCTAGGGAAACAATAGGGATGGCTGCGACCATAAATCCCAGAGCTTGAAGAGCTTCCCTTGCAGACACCTTTGACAGAGGCCACCCACCAGGACTCGAGCACGCAAGGCCCAGGAAATCCCTGTTCAGGGTATTTTCTTTTCAGTCTTCGGATGCTCCCATCAAAGAACCCCATGGGGCATGTGATAAAAGTTGCTTCCTAACTTGCCACCCTAAAGCCCATTTCCAATTGATCCGTTGCTGTCTCAGACACTGTCGGCGCAGAGATAAGGGGTCACTCTTGCAAATTTGGGAAATATGAGCCTCTGAACCAAGGGAGGAGAATACATAGGGGTCACTGGGGTAATAGACTCAAAGCTCGGAGTGGGATGGGCTCTAGGAAAATTTGTAATTCCCCTGGCGGTCAGCAGCTGATCCAAAGAGGCGCACCACATCCAATTCTGATAGGCTCCTAGTGGACCATACCGATACCCCTGAGGGGGGAATCAGACCGGTCCAAAAAGGGGCTGAAGGCTCGTCTGGCAAAAGGATCCTCTGACGGGGAGTACTGGATCTGTGGTGTATTTAAAAACAGCAAATAATTCCAAATTTGGAAACCGGCAACAGGGGAACAATTGGAGCAGAGAACGGGCTCGGAGCAGAGGTCTCTGGGGTGGAGGTAAATAACAGCTCCAAAGCTGTCGGACAGACATCGGAACAGAGATGGGGGATGTCCGTACACAGGTAAAGACAAGCAAACTGGTTGGAACCGAAGTTGTAGTGGGTGCCCAGACAGGCGATGTGACCTCTGTATGAAGCACTGGAGCCAAACTCTTGAGCCAATGAGCCAAGGTGGTCAGAACCAAGGAGGCAATATGGTGCTTGGTAGAAGTCTTGTGCTTATGACTTTTGCCCCCATCACTGGCTGAAAAGGGGTTTGAACAAGGACATTTCTTGGCCACAGGAGGGGATGAGATTTCAGATGCGGAAATAGCCTCCAAAAAAGGCGAAGGAAGCAGGCCCTTAAGGATTAACTTTAGTCTTTCTTTCAGCGTCTGCTGACTGAAGCTGGCACAAATATCACAAGGTTTTGCCGATAAGTGCAGAACCCCCAAATACACATTATTCATGTAAATCACTATTCGGGAGTTTACCACCACAAGAGCAGCAGTGTTTAAATCCCATAGTCCCTTTCTTTTCCGACATAACAGAAGCACAAGCTAAAGTAGAAGTTAGAGGAAATGCAAACAATTGTATTGGTATTGATCTCTTGTGGTATTCCCAACAATGGTACGAAAATACCTGTGGGTAAAGCAGTGTGTGAAATTAGAGAAATTATATACTGATAAAATTTGAAAAAATATGTCATTTAGCTGGAGAGCTCGGTGAAACGCTGCTATATGGCTGTGCGGCAAACGAGATCTGAAGTAACTGAGTGACGGGCACTGTGGGTAACAGCTTAGCTCGAGAGTTTTTGGTGCACGCAAGCTTGGTATAAGGCCGACTCAGTTCTGAGGGTTCGGAACAAAAATCAGTGATGAATAGAAAGATTAAGTGCAGCTGTGTACACTTACCATAAATGTAGATGTTTGAAGGTGTTCACTGTTGCAGTCATTACATTTGGGTAATCTGCTGTTGCAGTCATTACATTTGGGTAATCTGCTGGCAGGTTGCCCTCTGATAAAGTCTTGGGTCCTGCGTTGGTTGCTGTCCATTCTTCCATGACATCAGGGGTATACAACACGCAGCAGACGCCATTACATCAGTTTTTCTTGCACCAGATGTCAGGTGCCCCCCAAATGGGGAGCAAAATAAAATTAAAAACAGAAATATACCTCCAACCAAAAGCAAATACACCAAAAAGGCTTTTAAGCATAGTAAAAGAAAGGAGAGATATAGTAAGAGAAAAACAGGGGGCTGGAGGGAGGGTAACCAGGACTGCAACAGTGAACACTAACATCTACATTTATGGTAAGTGTATACAACTGCACTAAGTTCATGTTTCACTGTTGCAGTCAATACATTTGGGTAGATCCCAAAGCTATGGTAGGGAGGATGGATTTATACAGCATTAGAACCAGCTATAAGGTCCTGCAAAAACAGCAGGGGCAAAGCCAGCTCTGGATTTAGAGAAAATTGGTTAAGTGATAATGCTTGAAAGTGTATCAACTCCAGGTAGCAGCTTCTAGAATATCCCTGGTAGGAACACCTCTGAGAAAGGCTGCAGAAGTAGATGCAGCCCTAGTGTAATGAGATCTGATCCCCTGGGGGATAGGACTACCATGGTGCTTATAGCAGAAATTAATGCAATGACTTATCCATTTAGAAACGGTTTGTTTTGAAATAGCCTTCCCCTCTGCCCTTGCAGCAAATGCAACCAGCAGTTGAGATTTTCGAGATTTAGTCCTGTCCAAGTAAAATCTAAGCTGTTTGTGCACATCCAATGAATGCAGAATCCGCTCTCCCTTGTCCTGTGGATTGGGAAAGAAAGTTTGCAAATGAATGAACTGATTAAGAGCCACACATACCACCTTGGTCATGAATGATGGATTGGTCCTGAGTCCCTGTCCACACGAATAATGATGAAAAGCTCCACTGCCATAAGTGCCTGTAATTCAGATATCCTTCTAGCGGAAGTGATTGCTAAAAGGAAGGCTGTTTTCCAAGAATTAAATTATGTCTGCAGTAGTAGCTGGCTCGAAAGGAGGTAGAGTGAGTTTCTCAAATACAAAGTTAAGGTCCGAGGCAGGGTTTGGAGCTCTCCTGGGTGGTCAAGTGTTTGGCCCCTCGGAGGTACTGCTTGAGCAGAGATGAGAGCTGAAATGGCTGAGACGTGGATTTTAAATGGAGAAAAAAAAAGACAGGCCCTTGTGAAGCATCTCAAGTTAAGTATTGCAAAATCTGAGTTAAATTGGGTGGTGCTGTGCTCATCTGCTCATCCCTTGAGATGACTCCAGGCACACAAACTTTTCCATTTGTCAGCATAAGATTTTCTAGTACTAGGTCTTCTAGTCTCCAAAATGACATCCATCACAGGTTTGCTGAGGGATGCTAAGGGGGAATTAAGTGATTAACCAAGCTGCAAGTTTCAATGTTGGGAGCTGAGGGTGCAGAATTTGGTTCTCCTGCTAAGACAGTAAGGCAGTTGCCATGGAGAAATTTGTGACACTGCGCAGGAGTGGGTACCAGTGTTGGCGTGGCCATTTTTGGTTTGTCCGGTTTGACTTTTAGCAGAACTTTGGAGAAAAGAGGCAGAGGGGGAAAGGCGTAGACTGATAGGGCATCCACTTTCCAGGCTTTTTTGAGGAGTTCTTGTGCAAATTTTGTCCAACTGGTAGTTCTGCGGGGAGGCAAATAGATCTATGCCTGGGCTTCCCCATCTGCTTGTCAACATGTTGAAAATCTGTGGTTCCAAGTTTCCATTCGTGTGGTTCCATGAGATTTCTGCTTAGTTCGGCTGCCAGAATACTCAGTTTTCCTGGCAGGAATTGAGCTTGTAGTTGCACTTGGTAGCTCAAGGCCGTGTTCCACCATGTCATGGCTAGTCTGCACAGGGGATAGGAATGTGTACCCCCCTGCTTGTTTATGTACCACATAACCGTGGTGGTGTCGTCTTTACCATTAGTTGTCCAAGATGAATGTAGTCCTTGAAGCCTGTCCGAGCATTCTGTACAGCTAACATTTCTTTGATATGTAGGTGCATTTGATTTGGGCTCCATTTGCCCTGAATGCACTTCCCTGTCAGATGAGCCCCCATGCATAGTCTGATGCATCTGTAGTTAGGGTTTGGGCAGCAGGGGTAGTGTGAATGGCAGTCCCTTGTTTTGGTGGCAGGCCTCTGCCAACCATAGGAACTCTAAACGCAGACAAGGTATGACAGGAATCATTGTTTCCAGGTTGACAATGTTGACTCCATAAAGTACCACTGAAGTTTCCTCATATGCAGGAGGCTATGAACCCCAAGGCTTGCAGTATTTGTCTTGCAGAGAGCAGGTTTTTGTGGCCACCTGTTTGAAGTAAGTTACCAAATGAATTTGCTTTCCTGGCGTGAGGAAAGCCATCTGGGAAGTTGTATTCAAGCTTGCACCCAGGAATGTAATTTGAGGGTACCAGTTGCGATTTCCTTTCGCTTATGGTTTACCCTAGACAAGTTAGAACCCTTTTTACAAACGCCAGATGTTTTACAAGTATGGCTTGGTTTTCTGCCTGAATTAGGCAACATATTTGAATATTTTTTTGCCTCCAAAATGCAATTACTGGAGCCATGCACTTTGCGAATACCCTGGGTGCAGCAGACAAGCCAACGGGCAGTGCAGAGGACTGATGATGCAAGTAGGCCTGCTTTGAAGCGCAGGTATCTTCTGTAAGACTCCATGATTGGGATATGCAGGTAAGCTTTTAAATAGAGTTGCCAACCAGGCATCCTTGCCTAGCCTAGTACAGGAAGTAACTGAAGTCAGCATCTTGAATTATGGAATGTCCAGAAAGGTGATTAGAGTAGACAGGTCCAGAATTGGATGCCATGATTTGTCTTTGCTGGGTACCAGGAAAAGTCTGGAATACAAACATGGTCCCTTTTCCTCTTCTGGCACCGGTTGAATAGTCCCCATGTTTAAGAGGGAAAGTGTTTCTGATCCTCTGCCCACTGACTTGGGGGCAGGTCTGGCTACCCATTTGGCGTTGGCAACGTGTGGAAATGAAACCTGTATCCCTGGGACACTATTTAAAACCCATCTGTCCTGGGTAATGAGTTGCCAGTTTTTTGCATGAAGAGCAATCTTTCCCTCCAAAGGGGCAGCTGAAAGTGCTTGGCAATTTTAGAGAAAAGTCATAGAGAGACTGTTTACCCTAGAGGGTTGATTTATTTCCCCGATTTGGAAGTGGAAGCACCCCATTGCTTAGTTTCGAGAGTCACTTGGGACTGAAACCTGGTGCTTTTGGTGTCTGGATTTGGCTTGAGTGGATCCGGAAGGAGTTGGAAAGGACCAATTCTTAGTAGGCCAGTGCCTACTGAACCTTGGAGGTTGCACTTGTAAGAAATCTTTCACAGTTTGCATAAATTTAGCTTTATCTTCCATCTTTTTAGAACTTCAGCCTTATTGCCAAACAGGCGGTCCTGATTTAAAGGAGCATTCAACAAATTTGCTTCAACATGATCAGGTAGAGATTGCTCCTTAAGCCAAGCATGCCTTCTGAGCACAGGCCCAGTAACAGCAGCCCTGCAAGAGGCCTCAAAACTGCATTGCAAAGTAGGTTTTCCAACTTTTCAGCTGAATGCAATAAATCCTGTAAATCTTTATTTTCCACAGTCAGAAATCATTTTCTGTTTAAGCAGTCCCATGATATGCTATTGATATTTTAGCATATGAAATTGACAGTTTAAAGCCCTGACTGCCAAGGCTGGATAAACCTTTTTACCACATCTATCCAGCACCCTGGAGTCCATCACAGAATGGGGTAGGATAAGCCTTAATGTCTTGGGCCCCTGAGAAATGGTTTCTGGGTCTGCAACAGGATTTTTGAAAGGGAACTTGCTCCAGAACCCTATAGCATGTCAGGTTTACTAGGAGCCGAAGGCAGGGAATCAGGGGCCATAGTGGATTCTGAAAACACATCAATGTTTAGTACAGGAGGCAGAGCCAAAGGCCTATGCTGAGGAAGGAAATCCCTAAGCCTCTTTTTGGATTCAGAAAATTCCTGACTTTCCCCAGTGGAAATGCTCCCTTAAGGTACGTCAAGTTTCCCCAAAAGAAAAGTCCTCAGGGGGGAAGCAGAGGGAATATAATCCTCCGCATCAGAATCCTCATAAGTAGGTATGGACAAATCAAGGTCATTTGAAGAGTCAGAAGAAAAAATCCTGATCAGAAGATTCAGTCAATCTCAGCCCTAGGCCTCTTAGAAGGGGGGGGGGGGTGACTACCTCTGATTACAGTAATTAGATCTGCAGCCATTTTGATAATTTGTTTTTTAGGCATAGGGGAGTGAACATGTGGCCTGGGCGTCGTCTTTTTTTAGACAGACCAAGGATTTAGGCCTTAGTACTGAAGGTGGAGTGTTTAATATGCAAGTCTGTATGCCTGAATACACCCTCAGAAGCCAGTGCCTGCACAGCAGCTCCAGACCCATCCAAGGTAGACATCTGCAGGTTCCATAGGTGAAGCATCTCGTGGCATACCGGAGTCAGAATGGGTTTCAGCAGAGGCCTGCGAATCTGTAGTAGCTTGTGGTCAGGGCCTAAACAGGTGATGTAGTAAGAATGAAAATCTGAGGTATCTTTCCCCACAGGCAAGACAATTTTTCTGACATGGCTAGAGCTAGAAAAAAAGGATCGCCAACAGGGTACTTATTTTTTGAAGACTTCAGGTCCGATTTCAGGAGTCTGCCAAGTGGCACTTGCAAACTGCTTCGGACACCGCACGGCAATAAAAAAACTGATGTAATGGTGTCAGGCTGGCTGAGGGCTACCTGCAGGCAGATAACCCAAACGTGATAACTGCAACAGTGAAGCACGAAGAACATCTAAAAGTTTTTAAACACCTGTTCAGCAGAAGGCCCCAAAAAGCAGCCCCTTTCACATGCCCACAGAAGTGCAGGCCCCACTGCCAGGTAAGTCTTCTGATCACTGAACCCCTTACCTGTAGTGAATGATACAACAGCACAAGTTTCACTATGGAACTAGAGCATTCTGGGAAATTACTGCTGTCTGATTACCATAAATACAGATGTTGAATATTCACTGTTACAGTAACATGGCATTTTCCTGCAGAAACTCTAGGTTGGCCCAAACACTAGAGACTTTTGTGGATGCTTGACATCAGGAATTCTGGCACTGTTTTCATGCCTTTCCTGCCCCCATCTCCTGTTCCAAATACAAGCACTCGAGTGTCCTCTACCACCCATGCCAGCCAAAGTAATACTCTGCAAGACCTCAAGACTGCTCAAACAAATGGCACAACCACAAAAAACCACAAAAATGCAAACTGCAAACACTACAAAAGATGGGCACTAGCAACCAAGCCTGCAAACACAGAAGTTAATCTTAATCCCATCAAGCAGCCTAGATACTTCACTCATCATGGCAGCATAACGGTACTCGCCTACAAACTGAAAAGGGAAGTCAGCCCAATTTACTCCACCACTGCTGTCAGTACCTGAACTAGTAAAACAATATATTAACACTAACTTAAGATGGGTTGCCAACTGGCTCACGGACAGAACCCACACAGTAAAGGTAGCAGACTCCAAATCAGACTACTGGGCAGTTACAAGTGGAATCACACAGGGATTATGTCATGGGTCCTCTCCTGTTTGGTATCTACTTCTCTGAAGTTCAGGCCAACACCAAGGGACTCTGGTTAACCAAATTTGCGGAGGACTGTAAACTGGGAGGTACTGATTCTCCAGCTGATGTAGACATCCTACAAAGGCCTCAGACAGACTGGTTCCAGAACCATGGTCTTAAGCTCAATGCTAAAAAGTGCATAGTCATCCACTTCGGGAAAAACACTGCCCACGAACTACCACAACGGTAACCCACTCAACTCCCAAGGACTGGGAATATTCTTGGGCTAGGCTTGTATTGGCCAGAGGGCCATTAGCCCACTACTAACTTATGAATTTTTTATAAATTTGGGACAATCAAACCTACATATGTAAAGCTCAGATGAAAGCTCTGAACATTCGTGATGAAACCGTTGTCAAAAATCCTTTCTAGCCTCTGAGAGAGAAAGGGAGAAAAATTCACTGATAATCTGTTGCCTACCACCACATTAGAGAGCTCAAGCGCATGTGGAAACACCTCTGGCTCTCCTTCAAGACAAGCACTAACACTGCACTGACATACAACCAAAACCCTACTGAAACACACCCTCAACTCATTGTAGCAGTGCGCTCCTACAGGCGTTTCTGCAGTTGCCTCCTACTGCACACCTCTAGGCATCAAAATACTTTTTCATATTTGCATTAATACCATACTACATACAAGGTATCAGAATATTTTATTTTGAAGCATACATGCTGGCAAACACAGATGCATTAATATTTGACCTCTGTCTGTACTTGTTAGAACGGTAAGGTGATTGCTTCAGTTTTTTAAAGGCTCAACCCACACCCACTGGGAGATAAAGGTACACACTCAAAGGAGCTGTGCTGGAGGGAATGAGTTCACCTAACCGGTACCATTTTGCAACCAGAGTCCGTGCAGTGTCACAAACCATGCACACCTTGGTTTCTTCCTGTGTAATTATCTTTTACCCCATGGGTCTTTAAGAGTCGCCAGAAGGCCCAGTTGACATCAAGGTATATGTCTTTTGCCCTAGCACAAAGCTTTTTATACTCCTGTCTTTCAAACTGGTGACTGATCTGTGACCTTATCTGAAAACCTCTCCAGAGCTTTCAGGCCACTGTACGACTGCTGAAATTCCATGGCATCATTCACATGCGTCTCAGCTTTCAAAACTAGTTGCATATGTTTTTCCATCTTGAGGTGACATTACTTCATACGCCCTACTGCCATAGAAAAGGGGCTGTGGAGGCTGCCCTCCCAAGGGAGGAAGCTTTTGGTGCTCCAAAAGGCCTCTTTCTATTCTTGGTCTTCAAATCAGCAGCACTCTGCAAATGGAAACTGGTGTGATACCCAAATACTGTAGCAGTGATCCCTATGAGCACATGATGCAACTGAAATGACTAGCAAGGACGGCATGCACAGTCAAAACCATCTGCATACAACCATAACGACCAGCAAAATACGATGGTAAGCACAAAAAGTTCAAACTCCTTTATTGGTTATAAAACATGTTCCAAAATAATAACCAGACCGGTTTCGGCCTCACAGCCTATATCAATAGTTAAGCAAAAAAAAAAAAAAAATTCAGTGTCGCACAATGACTAACATCTAGATCTCTCAGAACATGCATGACAGAACACAAGTGATATTAGGAACAAGAGGGATACCAATCAATGCCCTGTATAGACCACCATGAAACATTCTAAATGCACAATTTAGGTTCATAGTCAGACAAAATTGTGGGGGATCGTAGCCATCAACAGGATTGGCATTCCATTTTGAAAAAGGAACAATATTGTATTACCAACCTTGGGGCATTATTTCCGCCAAGCCTGAATGATCTATAAAATGTTTCTGGTTTGGATTTTGATCCATGTACCTCTCCATATTAGGACATTATTCAGGTTGAGAGAACATATTTTTTGTAGATTTAAATGTCATTGATGTTTAAATTGTTTACAAAAATATATTTTTTTCATAATTTGTTTTTTTTTTCACAATTTATAACTTTGTCTTTTGGTTTTGGTGATTAAGTTTACATAGGTGTTGTATTACAACTGGCCAATATTGACCTTTGATTAACTTTATTCATTAATTTTGCTAGTGCTACATACAATTACTGTGTTTGTGTCCGTTTTTTTGAATTTTTTTGAATTAGCCCAAAATGATCGGATCAGCCTACTAAAATTGTTTAATATGTTTGGTGAACATATAATACTTATATATTTCATTTTTTTATAATAGGCTATATTTGTACTATTGATTATATATTAACTAAATTTTGTTAACCATTCATTATTCAGATTTTAATTTCAAACATGTTATTTATATGATTATACTATTATATTATCAATTTATGCAGGGTCTATTTTGTTTTTGGTATCTTCATTCTGGCCACCAGGTTGGGCTATACCATTACTTCTTAGTTAAGGAGGAACTACTATAAATATAGCAAACCTGTGAGACACTGAAATTTTTTTTTTGCTTAACCATTGATAAAAGTTGTGAGGCCGAAACCGGTCTGGTTATTATTTTGGAACATGTTTTATAACCAATAAAGGATTGTGAACCTTTTGTGCTTACCATTGTACTTTGCTGGTCGTTATGGTTGTATCCCTATGAGCACACCATAAATAGCAGTGATTACATACCAAGTCAAGCCCATTTACACATGTAGGAATTACTAATGAAAAATAAATGGAGCCAATGAAACAAACGTATGCATCGCTAGGAAAATGCTAGAATAGTGCCCCTATTGCATTTATGTACAGCTGTATTTTACCTTACTGTGGCCTTTCAGGCTTACATTCTGATCAATGGAGTGCAGTGTTTAAGGGAAACATGCTACAAATCTCTTCAGAAACATGAAAGCTAAAGTTCAAACTAAAAACTTACCTGAGGGAAGGCTTTAATGGAAGTTTTCCAGGTCCTGCATACGCAACAGGTCTCTTCAATCTGAAAAAAGAAGCAACTATTCATACATTTCTAAAAAAGACAAACATCTCTCCTTTTTAATTCTTGAAAAATTGAAAAACCAACCTTACCTATGCTTAATGCCCTTCCTTTCAGGTCTGAATTCTAGACTTATCGAATGCTGTGCCTGCGCTACCTGAAGTAGCTACCACTCAAAAGCGCTCCAAAAGGTGATGAACTCTTCCTAGACTTTCTTCGATACTTCAGTTTTCATAGGCAGCTATAACTAAGTCTTGGGTTGGTAACTGACTACCAGGACATGCTTCCTCCCTTGTATGGATGCTGTAGCTGCTGCCTGGTCTGTCCATCATACTGAACAAGCTGAAGAGTCTAAGTTCACCTTGATTTGATCCACATTTTCTAATGAAGTGCAACTGTAACACTGTCCTTGTAAGCTCACACTCACAGATATGTACATTAAACTTTCTCCAAGATGCATTACAAATACTCACCCTGAAAAATATTCTGCATTACACTATAAAAAATAAATCCAATCTATTATCTAAGTCATCTACTATTCCTTCCAGAGAATCCTTGGTTTTGCCGAAGTGTAAACTTGGCAGATTTGCAAGTTTCCAGTTTTGCCATATAACCAAGTAAAATGGAAATTTAGTTTAAGTGATAAAGTTTGATATGCAGCAACAATGATATAAACAATCCCAACCTGCCACAATTTGGGTACTAGGCTTTAAGAAAACTTGCTAGTGTAAAAAAGTACAGATTCATGAGTAATGTGCTGAAAGAACTGTGGCTTTTAACAAAGCCACATGAAACTCGCACTAAATAGATACACACTAGAAAGCAAACAAATTCAAAAATTACAATTCTGCAACAGTACAAAAACAACTTTGCACAGCAACATACAATGTTGCATTTTAAAGTGCTGCATTTTCATTTAGCAGCTTTGCAAATCCAAAAAATGTACAGGTATGCCCAAAGATAACAGGTGATAGTTTACCAAGCATTCTGCTATAAGTTGAAGGCATGGCACCATGAATATCTTGGGCTACCGCATGCTTACACCAGAGGTTCCTAGTGATCCTGAACTGTCAAGTGGTAAACCACAAAAACTTCTCTAGTACCTCATATGGGTGTAAATCAATTCAATTTATAAAAGCTAGCAGCTCCCATAATATGAGAAGCTAATAGCTATAACACTCGTTTGTACAAACATCAAGTTACCTAAATGGGTAGTAAAATTTAGTTTTTCACGGTTCTAGCATACCAGCTGAATACAGAATCAGTATTTCATTAGCAGTTGATTTAAAGTACAAGAATCGTGACAACAGTACAAGGAACCGTATTGACTAGTGCAGTAATGAACTTTGGGATTTCCTACCTTTGAAGGAAGGAGGCTGACAATAGAGACCTTCAGCACAGCGGACACCACCCCATCCAAAATCGGCACATTACTTCCTTGCCCTTAGGCTGAAGTCACTCCTTACTGCCTGTGAGGAGCACAACCTGTCCAGCACTATCACTTGACAGCGAGCAAGGGGGACACAGCTGGGTCAGGGAAGGGACCCAAAAGGGAGGCAAAGGGTATACACCCTAACCACAGAAACCATGGAGGAACTGCAAGAATGAGGACATCTACATCTATGGTTAACTGGATATACAACTGTACTATGCTAGTGACAAAAGTGCAGTAATGACCTTTGTGAAGATTTCCAGAGCTACATGGAAAGGATGGCTGGACAGATAGAAGACTGCAGGAGAAGAGTGTGCAAAATTGCAGAGGTAGAATTCTACCGTGGCCCTAGAAACTACAGCCAGATTGCAATGGTAAAAAAAAGAGAAAGGTGCACAGAGGTAGGTGGCTGCCTTTTTGAGAGAGGCACCTCAAGTAGCTGCTGTTCTGCCCTAAAGCTGTAACACATGGTTCACATGCTGTACCAAAAAATGTTATTTGAAATCTACATCAAAAGTGTTCGCCAATGGTTTTTCTTTCTTATTCTGTGTAAATATCACATCTGTTCAAATTTGGTTTATGCCAATTTCCTAAGTACACCCAGTGAAGGGCATCCTCCTCTGTTCTGAGGGTTAGGAAATAAGAAAAGGTCTGAATTTGGCAGTCTAGGAAATGGACACTATCCTGAAAAAACTATTACTGGAGACGCAGTAAAAGCTCTGCAGCAACGGCAAAGCAAAAGTTCAAAATGAGCATGAATTGGTCAACATATGCAAGATTATTTTCAGGGTCAGAGGAAATCGGCTAAGGGAAAGATCCCCTTTCCATCTGCAGGCAATTCCTGGAGCAGGATGTTGGGACACAGGTCTGTACTCATTCCCTGGAGATTTTCAACTACCTTAAAATGATGCGGAATGCTGGTGGGTACAAATACCAAGTGGTTGGTACAAATACCAAGTGGTTGGTACAAGTTGACTGCAATCTTAGGTTTTGTCTGGAGCCAAATCTTTGGTGTCAGTAATGGAGTCTCTGGCAGGTCGATGCAACAGTAATCCAGTCTCCTGGGATCGCCACATGACCAGTAATGAATACTGCCCCCTTGAAAACATATGCCTGCCAGTGTGGCACTGCAGTCATCCAAATGGGCACTCAGCCCAAGCAGACTGCAGATGACAACATGCCCCAGAGTGTCACTGGATGCTTAAGCAGCATGTACAGTCTGAGGAACCTCTTCTCTAGAAGATCAAGCCTATCAGATTCTAGTCTCAGGTCTCAAACTACCTTCACTTTTGGATGCTTCCTCAGACCGCTACTCGAGCCAAATACATGACATGGTGTGAAGACCAAAGTTAGTTTCTGAAGAACTGGGGACAGTAGGGCACAGTATGTTCTGGGCTTAAGCAAAGTAGAGATGGGAGGATTTACTTTCCTCTCTACTCACATTCAAATTAAGCAAGACCACAGGAAAGTTCCTATGAGTTGCCTAAACTTTTGTTGCTCTGCCTTTGGCATTTAGACCAACGAGAATGCTGACACTGTTTTGACTCAAACAGCAAGAATAAATTGAGCACCAGCTTTGAGAACCTTAATTTCTGAGGACAGATGGGAGGCCATCCACTAGGCCAGGAGAAAAAGTGTCCCAAGTCTCTGGTATTCAGGCTGGTCTCAGGCTTTCAAAAGGCAGGAAATCTTGACTGCAACAGTGAAGCATGATCAATACTGTGCTATACTAATGCAGAATCATTCTGCAACTTGTACCCAAAAATGTCCATCATGCAGCCTTCCATTCTGGAATAATTTCAGTAACTGTCTTTCCACAACCAAGTGCAAGTTAAATCTGATCCTAGACTTCAGAATGCTTTCAACTGCAGTCTCTCACTGGCTTCTTGCACTCTAGAATCTGCTGACTAACCCCACTTTGGATTAAGCAAATCCCAATCTGTAGTTCTTGCCACACCTTCCCCGCAGCAGTACGGCATATTTTACAGTAGACTTTCATACCGTCAGATTCTGAATTTAACACTCGTCTGACATACTGATACTCTCACGAGCCTTTCACAAAGATAAATCCTACACTATTCTCTGGAAAATGCTTCTTCAGCTGTTTATACAGGTACCTGCCTCCAGGAATCTCAGGAGTGACAGCTAACAAAAACTACAGAAAACCAAGTCTTGGCATGCTGACTGCAGACAGTGTCAGAAAGGAAGCTCAGGCAAAAAAGATCAGATACAAATATCAAATGAAATAGGATACACAGATGTAATTTAAATTCTGTAAACCCACTCTGGGTATCATACTTGCAAGTTGGCTTCTACAAAGCAGAACAAGTGAACAGATTTTGGTCAGGAACTAGTCAATTCTTTTGATAGAACATTTTTGCCCAGGGCTGAAACTTCCGCTTACTAAGAAGATATTCCTTTGAAATATAAATCCAGAAAAAAATTGGTTCTCCCAAAACTGCCACGTAGATGCACTAATGGGTTGCCAACATGCTGATCTGCACCAGCAGAAAATATGTAGGAAACCACTTGAAATTAAGGGCAAAATTTCCTCATTGCCTGAGCATTAAAGTACATCTTCCAAAGTTCCCTGCTGAAAAGCTTGAGGGAAGAGCTTGTTCCCATTTAACTTCCGTAGAAACTTACCTCCACCTTCTGGACTCCAAATCCAGAACTTCTACATATCCCATTGCTAGCCTGCACAGGGAATATAATACACATGCTGTCCAGTACATTGTAGAGGACTGTAGCGCTATTAGCACTTTTGAAGTACTAACAGTGTACTCCCATAATGTCTGAATGACTTATTGGCCAACACAAGACTAGAATACCAAAATCAGCATTACTTTACACTGCGGTTGCCCGCAACTGGGGTGCTTACTGGTCTGGGTTTTGAGCCATGTCTAAAGCATGTCTGCAGTCACAAAGGGCATCCCTAAGCTGGCTGACAGCATAGCTCCAAAATTTCCATCTCCAAAATGAGGAACACTGCCTCTCAATGTGGAACAAATAGGCAAAACACTTGTTTATGGCTTACTAAAATGTGATTTTTATAGGTCTTTGAATGAAATATGATTTAGTTCTATTTACTATTGATATCAGTTAAAATACTGCCAACACCGAGACCCTTTTAATGTTGAACTTCAAAGAACATGAACTTCTTAAGACCCTAAATGAAGAACTTCCATCAAAATAAGGTACACTTCAGAGGTACTGGCTGAGTGAATAACCAAAAGAATTCCCTCTAGAGAGAACAGTTGTCAGGCCACTGTTATGTGCATAGTCTTACCCATTTAGCCGAAGTGCAAAATCTAGAACAGTTTACTACAATAGCCTTCATGCCAGAACACAACTTTTAATACTAAAGGAAACTCCAGGGGTGTTGAATATGACAACCAAGGCAGCTACAACTCAAATTAGTGGTCCTGAAAAGGGTGAACACTGCACGTAGAACAAGTAACCGGTAGTGTTTCAGCCCATGGAACCTTAATTTTAAGGCACAAGATGACCACATCAGTAATCTGTACACCAATCTGGCAGTGTGTTTGGCCTGCTCTGAGTTGCTGCTAAGTCTTCGCTGATGTGCAGATCCTTCAGGCTCAATGAATTTAATTTCTGTATGAGGATTTCCAAAGTAGGCTTTGAAGGGCCCAAAATCCTAGTTGCCTTCCACACAGTCTAAAACATGGCACTCCCAACTACAGCCACAAAACAGGTCACGTGCCAAGTGAATGGAGGGTGTAAGTCATACCTCATTGTAGGGGTGGACAATCAGACCCCAGAACTAGAGACGCATCGTGCAAAGCAATGGAAATAAAGAATGACAACCTAGACACCGAACTCATCCCAGTCTGGTTTTAAGGGAAGTCTTGTCTACTCATCCTGATAGACTGGGTCAACCAAGGTTATGATGGGAAAATGGGGCATACTGCCTACCTTGACCTGGCGAAAATTACCCAATTTCAATTAAACTCAGAGCTAAAATCCCTACATAAATTGCTGGACCAACTCACAGGATTTAGTCCGGATCAGGGAGACCACCTCCAAATGGTCACCAGAGCCCCCCCTAGGGCTCCGTGATGGGTCTGCTCCTGTCTGGCATCTTACATCACAGAAGTAAAAGCCAATGTCAAAAGGCCTCTAGCTTACAAACTTTGCAAAGGACTAAACTGGGGACTTAAGAGATTCTACAAGACTACCCAACAGAATGACTGCTGCCAAAGCAGAAGATTAAAATTCAACGCATAAGAATGAGTTAAAATGCCCTTTGTGAAAAAATTCACCCAAACCAATTAATAACACCCTTAGAATAATTAGTTGGGCATCACGGAACATGTGCAGACAGTAACCTGTGTTTGACCCAACATGTAGCCAACAGTAAGAAAATCATTCTATGTTGCCAATGCATAAGGGTATGGCATCCAGGTTCTAGTACCACTCTTAGCATGGCAGTGCCCCTTTTAGCATGTACCTAACCAGGCTCTGATGGCTCTTACCTGCAAAATGAACAGCATCAGAAATACTGAACCCAAGGAAATGAAATTAAGCTGTGACCAACGAACATGCTGAAGACACTCAAAGGATCCCAGCTTTCCAACTGAACCTTCAAAAGTTGTGACCTAAAGCATCAGCCTTGCAAGACAGGAACTGTGGGTTCAAGCCCCATCCTGGGTGATGTAATCTTGATTCACAGAAATGTTGGCATTATTAGTGCAAGTGTTTACCTCTGATGCAAGGTGCAGGCTTGATTCACATCTGGAGAAAACGGCTTAAGCTTCAACTGGCCCACAAAGGCAGCTAGCCTTGTACTTGCCTATGAACCTGTAGACTAGACCATATCAGAGCAGACAATCTTTAGGCCAGTGAGGGACCAGCATCTCCCTAATCTTAGCACAACTCTATCCTGAAGTTTATATATAAAGTGGAGGCATGTCTACCTGCCATCCTTGAATTAGCTAAACAGGTCTGTTCTAAACGGTCTTGAAATAAAAAATACTGTGGAACGGTTACTCTTACTACATTGAAATGGACTGCATCTACTCAATTTGTCAAAGCCATCCTTTTAAGCCCCCATGGTTGGTGCCAGAGTGCACAATTTGACCAGCTGCTTTAAAAGTAGCAAGTTGTCTGGCACATCCCACTTGTGGGCAAGTCCAATATACCTGCCTTATTTGGGAGGATCAGACTTCTGCTTAATGGACTGCCAAGATGATTGGGGTAATAACTCCAGAATCAGGAAACATGACAAATGCCCATCTGCACAGGATGTACAAGCTTATCCTGCTCTTGATAATCTGTTGTGCTAACTGGATATTGAGTTCCTGGCTACCAGGCCTGTCAACGAGATACTGCCATTCATGCTTTTTACTCGTTTTGATCGCTTGAATCAGAATTCCCGAATGGCCTTGTATAAATCTACATCGCATTTACGGCTTTTTTTTGTTAAGGTAGGCTATATGCATGGCCTACTTCTTTGCACCAAGGGTTTCATCTCATTCCTCCCACAACCAATTTGGTTTCTGGGAATGCAGAGGCTGGAACTACCTCCAAGGCAGCCATATGGAAAGCATCCACCTCAGCCTCCAACTTGGAATACCATAATCTACTTTCTACAGCAAAGAGTAGATTCTATTGGCGCCCCCTTCTGTGATTAATGTTAGTACCCTGGGGTACCACCACAGACTGCCCCCAAACCTAATCTTGGATATCCTGTTTTCATCCATGCACGCTTTTATTTTCTGCACTCTAAATTACATACCTTTATACTACAAAATATAAAGTGTGCTACTCTGCAACATCCAAGGAAACCACAGCACGATGCACTCACAGCATTTGTACAATACACCAGACCCTGCAAAAATATGCACTTGCATCAGGTAGCAGACAATGTGCAGTTTTGCAAAACCTTTCCAAAGGGCCTCTGAAGCTTGAAAAGCATCTCTGCATAAAGCTAAACATATGGTCAGCAAGAGACAGAATTTGGTGACCCAGCCATGCTCAAGTTTAAGATCCCTATAACGTACACATTCTTACAAGTATATTAGAAATTTTGTGGCGAGTACAAAATAGGGTTTTGAATAGATAATGGTATTTTAGGCCAAGGCAGTAGAAACCTCTGTATGGCAGGCCCCGTTAGAATCATACAATCATTGTGGCAAGTGCTAGACGCATTTATAACTCAGAATACAAGCATGAAAATCCTTTTCTAACCCCTCAGGCTTTAAGCCCCTCATTACAAAATGAAAGACCAGTACCCCCATCACACAGTAGGCATTCCACAAACCAGTGTGCCCATGTCTGGCCTAGGCATTCCACAAACCAGTGTGCCCATGTCTGGCCTAAAATGGGATGACCACATTTTTTCCAGATTGTGATAAGGAATATACAGGCACACTTGTATCCTCTTAACAAAGACTCCAAGAACAGTAGCTATACATTTTAAAATCTCTAGTTGACATTCAACTTAAGTGCTGCAGTATATGGTACAGACAATGAATATATGGCTGATTTCTTCAGTCAAACCATGCTACCTACAATCACATTAAGCATAGCCAACTTTTCAGAAAAATACAGGCCCGATGTCGACGGCAAAGCTTCCCCTACTGATGCCCATTCAGCATCTAATCAGATCGCAGATGACAAATTGCCATCTTATGAAGAGACCATCGAAATTACTTTTAACATTCCGAATGTCCAACTGGGCAAAGGAACCAATACCTCAAGCCCTAATTCACACATACATCACCTGTAAACTATACCACCAGGGCCACCGCTAGCAGAAATTGCAATACCAAATACCCTTTCAAGTTTTGGAAATGTTTGCAATCTTATCTTTGGAATAAAAGGCCTATTAAAACACAAGGAATAGGGAACACTGACACTTTACATAATGTAAAACTGAAAAAGATTGCTTTAAGCATTCATGTCACTACCCAACTTTTGGGTAAAAGGGTGGCAAATGAATGGACTTTAAGGCTGTGCCAATACACCTTTGGTGTAATAGGTCCTTGGACTAGTACCCATGGCTCACAAGGGGATGAAATGCTCAAGCTACTGTGGCGGCTACTGTGGAAGCTACCAAGGGGATGAAATGCTCAAGCTACTGTGGCGGCTACCAAGGGGATGAAATGCTCAAGCTACCGTGGTGGCTACTGTGGAAGCCACCAAGAATATTTCACTGAACAGGAATCAGAGTGGTGTTAAATCATATTTCAATGGGGCCAGTATCAGTTACTGCAGTAGAGCCAGGTGAAACCAGTTTACATCTACAAAACCACCTTCAACTCTTGCTCTAGAGTTGGAGAGCGCCTTTAACACAGTCAGTTAAACTAGTACAGATACAAGGCATGCCTTAAAAAAGGCTGTAGAGTAAGTCAGGCCTAGCCATCAAGTAACTCCCACCACCTCCATGTACATTTTTCTGGTGCTTGGTTTCCCAACTTCCTGCAAACAGCTAAATCCCAGAACTCTGTAGGATAGCTTCAACAAAATGACCACATACACTTTGGATAAGTATGGCAAGGCACATCTTGATTTCAGTGGTATAAATACCAAATGAGCATAGTTGCTTTATGCCCTGTAACATTCATGGCTTAAGTTTGGGACAGAAATCTGAAGCAGAAAACTCTAAAGTTCGCAGCTCATACTCTGACTGGAATCACTGAATGGACTCATTTCTCTTAATGCCACAAAACCACATTCCCTCAATTTCTCCTAGTGCCACGAAACCACATTCCATCAGAAGTTCACATAAGAGTAACTTTAGTCCAAGGGAATTGGCATGAATATAGACTAGTATATGGCACTTTCCCCATCCCATACATTTATAACATGCACAGCTAATAGATTCACAGCCCATCAGGGGGAGGAACAGGCGATTAAGCACTTGGTACTTCTGGCGCCAAACTGTTCCACAATAAACCTCAAGTGGTTTACATACATGAATCGATATGCCAACCAAATATCTACAGGTTAAAACATCAGGGTGCAACCAGGATTCACTCCTGCAGATCTGGGCAACCTCAACTGCTCCATGCTTAAACTGCAACCCCTTATGATCCTCAGGAAACATTGAACTTTAGCCAGCTGTTAACAGGTCAGCCAGAAATTCAAGTAGAACCAGTCTACCTCCCATAAAATGCAGATAGAGGACTGGTCCTGGCATGCTGACCCACCTTATGTCTTGCCTACTTTTCAAAGGCCTCTTTCAAAGTAAACAGACCAGCAATAAAGTTAATGTGCTCACAGCATACTTGAGTCACAGCTCAGGGCAAGCATGGAAAACTATGGACTTTAGGAACCCACTGCCTGACCAGCCAAACCTACCCACTTAAAAAGGGAAGTCTTCCACCACTAATCGGTCCCAATGTGGTAGCCAAGGTGACTCCCAAGCTAGCTGTGCGGGCAACATAGTTCCAGGCATTAGACCTCCAGTTATGAAGGGTGAGGGGTTAAATGCCTGACCATGCAGTCTCCCATGCTTAAAAGCCTCCGTCTTGAATGGAGAACCCGTTCTCATCTCAGTACCATACAGACCATTAGACAAATCACTTCTGCCCCAAAGCTGGGCATAAAGTCCCAAAAAGAACAGCAGAGGCCGAGTCCAAATAAATAACACCATCACCACAAACGGTACAAATGAACACATGCATGTTGCTGCAATCGGATCAAACCTGGACAGGTGAAACTACTTTGGGCCACATGCAACAGTCCACCACAGACTTGCTTCATTCACAGTTAAGGGAATGCAGCTCCTTCAGAACAGCAGGATGGTGAACAGTGCCATCTTTTATCAAACCACAAGGTAAACATTTTTTGGCAAAGAAACGAACGAATAAAGCTGTGCAATTTAATCCTTCCAGACACTATACAAGCAAGAGTTACAGTTGTCAGCACCACAAATTTAAAAGATGCAGACACATTAATGATAGAGACCAGTCTGCACTGGACCAAACAAGCACATCTTACAGATCTTCCAATGCCAAGGATGTGTCATGCAACCCCATCAGAAGCCTACAGAAAACTGGAATACTTGCAGTGTTACTGGCCACAAACTGCTGAACTTGCTGGAAGCCAGCAAAAACACTGAAGTTTTCATGAAATTCCATGCACTGTTAAAAACTTAAGGAAAACAATTTACACTTGGGCTGTTTTTATCCATCAGCTCTGGAATCACCATCAGAAAGTGGTACAGGTAACTCCAGCAAGTGGTACAGGTAACTCCAGGAATAAGGAGTCACTATCAAGGGTTCAAACACAATTTACTCAACATGGGGCACAGTCAGTTCAGGCTTATAATCTGCCTAGTAAAAAAAGAAAACAGGGAACCACCACCAAATCCACTATTGATGGTAAGGAAGCTCTCTGGCATGTCATTCACTTTCAGAAAAGCTTGCAGAAGATGGTTGCTCAAAACTACTTTTAAAACATCAACTCCACTATAATTGCAAAGTTAGATTAGCCCAGACAATTTTAATTCTGTAGAACATACTACCAGGATAACTCAACTCTTCAATTTCCAATTCAGTGGCTGTAACTGGCTTGTGCGCAATGCACAGAGATTAACACTGTTAAATTAAGACTTCATGGCAACACCAGTACAAGATATTAAAACAGCCAATCTTGCATAAATCTGCTTGAACTCCAATACGATAAAGCAGAATATACAACATGCTACTGATTTCCATACTAAACCAAATAATTTCAACTGCATGCTCAGGTTTTACCCATTCTTCTGAATTGAACCAGTTTAAACAAAACCCCACGTTTCAACCTAATGAAGCACATCCTGGAAACAGATTGTCACCTTAACCTGACCGCCTTCAATCAAGTACAGCCTTCTGACAAAAACAAGTCACATCAGGCAAAAAACTGGAACAGAATGACCTTAACCTCAGTAATTCTTCCCCACATCTCTTCACTATCACTGGCAAGCATGATTACAAACTTATTACTTGCACTTGAACTCATCTTACCTAAGTTTGCAAGACTGATTGGAACCTGTCCAATGCCTCTGGGCGGCCATGACTAGTACACGTCAGCACTCTGCAGAGCATTCAAACAATGCCACCTATCCATGAGGTAGAGTGACAAGTTAAGGAAACTACTGCCTATACAGCACAGTATAAACACCAGAAATACAAGCTCTTACAAGTAATGAATGCTTATACTCAGAGCTAAACATAGAAGCCCATCAGTAAAGTGAAAACTGCATAGGAAGTACACCTCTGATTTTTAAAAAGCTTTTAAAAGGTACACTGCCACCTTGTAGTCAAATCCTAGTTTAACTAGAGTTCTGCCCACAACTCAGTCTCAACCTTGGGTTGTTCCACCAACAGTAATTTTCTGCAGGTCCCACCTCTGCCCAACAAAATACAAAACTTCCAACTAGCTAGGCAAGCTTGAGGGATGGCATTTTATGGGGTGGGCTCAAACCCCGGAAGTCTTAAGACTATCCAGGGCATCGCAAAGATGGACAAAATTGCCAACCTTGTGGTGGTGCGACACCACAGTTATTCACAAAGCATATCGCTGGGCAACCAGCACGCTAGACAGATGCAGACAGCACCACAAATGATCACACAGTTGCACCTTGCCAGAACATAGTTGAGATTTTAACCAGCAAAGAGCACCTGTGGGGAAATTAACCATCAGTAATACTCGCTGCATGAAAAACGACTCCACAGTGTTAAAGACTCCACAGATATTAAAAAGTTAAAAAGTTCTTCGTTTTTATTCCTGGTACCACTACCACAAAATTTACATGGGCATTATACCTGATGCAATGAAAAAATAAAGACATAACTATAACAGATAAGACGTCAGGAATGTACATCTAACAGACACTATTTGCATTAAATAGCTGCACTTTTTGCATCTGTAGCTAGAGGAAAACAGTCCTGAACAAGAAAGATCTCCTGTTTAAGCTGCAGTTATTTTTCTGACTATGGTCATCGTTCCTCCTGTGGCAGATAAAACAGTTCCTCTAATGCATTTGGACGACTGTCTCAAAGTAACCTGCAGCTTTCCTGACAACTCCTCGCTCATTCTCTCCTGCTAAGAACTGTAGCCTGTTGAATATAGGATAAGACAATTATTACACTCTGGTGATGGTTTAGAATATTATGCAGCATCATGAAGTGCTAAGTTAGCTACCTACCTTTTCCAACACTAAAACCTTCGGTTTCCAGATCCAAAACCACCGCCACTACCTCCTCCACCACCACCTCCGCCTCCTCCACTGCCACCTAAAGCAAAAAATGCAATGAACGACATTTTACAAAGAATAACACACCTAAACAGCCATGAATGGTCTTATAAAGAGCTGTAATGGCAATCTAATATAATGCTGTATATAATTTTCCGAGAAACTAAGCAGCAATTTGAGAATATGAATGTCTAAAATTTCGTGTCAGCACACACCATGCATTTTTACACATACAACCACCAGACTGATGCAGAACAGAACCCCAAATATTGGCCACTGAAGTTTCAAATATGCTTACCAAGACTTCCTTCAATAAAGCTAGACCTGACATTACTCACATGAAAGTCACACGTTTCAAGTTAAAAAGGCCTCAAAAACAATTCAGATACAGGGACTTAACTGCCCCTTCCGCTAACGCACAAACGACTCTGATAAAACTACTAAGTGTACCCATCTCCCACTAAAAACTTTAAACCAGAAAGGACATTTTAAGATCATTCAGCCTTCTTGCTTAAGTGCCAACTTTCCTATCAAACTTGAATACCACTAGGAGGCCCGCAACTGACCTTTCTGGCACAGTTCTGGGAAGGTGGCACAACGGATCCCTTCAACAGAAGCCCAAATCTCTCATAGCTAAGTTCACTTGCTATGACTAAACAGTGCAGCAATAGGTTGCATACCCTATGCAAAGGGAATTAGAGTTCACTCACAAAGCAGCAACTGCAGCAAATTTAGATACACCAAGCCCTGATCTAGATTAGGTTGGATACCAAGACATGTGCCAGTGACTAGTTTGAAAATTTAAGCCCTCTAACATTCAGATTATCCAAAAAAGTAGTGTGCACTATACTTTTAACCAGAGTAGAAATGTTTACTAATAAAAAAATTAAGACTTACCATAGGGGCTAACAGACGTCCTACCACTGTAGCTGCCACCTTTCATAGGACCATAATTTGACTGTTGCTGTCCACTGTAGTTTCCAAAGTCATTGTAACTGCCTCCACCGCCACCTCCACTGCTGCCATAGTTGCCTTCAAAGAAAAGCCAATATTAGTGACTAGTACAAACAAATTTAAGATACCCAAACACTGACAAGCTAGCAAATCAAAAAAATCAGACCCAATACTAAACCTACAACTGCACTGTGGTACACTGCAGTACAACTTTTTGAAATAGCAAAAAACAGAAACAGGAGCAACTACGGTGTTTCTGCATGCCTAGATGGCATGGAAAATTTAGCACTACCTGAACCACATTCAGCAGTACAGATGACTAGCTGTCAATTTCCAAATGTCAACATCCTACAAAAGGGTCTTAAAAATGATTAAGGCCATGACTGGCACCAAAGTCAATGCAAAAAATGCATTATCCTGCCTTTCTGTAACAGCAATGCCCCTACCACATCAATAGCATCACCAAAGTACAGTGATGAGAGACTGGCACAGATGTTGACAGCAACCTTACCTTTGATCATGTCTCCAAAGTGGTAAGGGCATTATATACTGCATTATATACTGCTCATATAATTAAAGGACACTGCCTTCAGAAAATGAATGAATGGGTAAACCATAAATTCATCCCAGGGGTTCCACCTGTGTCCTTGGACAGGAGCAACAGGTACTGATCATGGAAATAAGGGTAGAACTTGGCTAGTCTTGTAAGGGCCCTAGGACCATTAGCCTAGTAACTTCATATAATCCTAAACTGCCATTTGTATGCATGTGTGGTGCTCAGGCTAGACATGACCAAGGAATGTTAGTCACAGTTCTGAAAGAAAGCATGACATGTTCAAACCCTCCAGTTCCAGAGGAGATGCCCTGCACAGAAACAGGGCCAAACAACTATCAGTGTGGCAAACCCAATGGTTTAAGTACACTACCAGTTTGAAATCTGGCACAAACCACATATAGATTAGCAGCCCCAACAGACCACCCGGGCAAAGCAGACTTAGAAAGGGGTGATCTCATGCTGAAAAACAAAAGTTAACTGATAAAACCTTATAAGTGCAACACCCAATGCATCCATGCAGTGTCAGGCACAGTACCACATGCAGTACATATGAAAAAAGTTTGTTTAAAAATATTAGAAGCGTGTAACTGGAATTTTAGCCCGAGCGGTTTTGTTTTAGTGCGTTTTTGGAAGTTCAGTAGTACAGTACCACACGCATCAAACCTGGAGTCGTGCTAAGCTCAAGACACTGCTCAATTTTCATTTAGCATTTACCCAAACTCTAGTCCTTGTGAACAGACTACACCAAGCAATATGTATAAGGAAATTAACTCTGGCCAGGAAAGCCAGTCCACATGGTTACGGAGTGGGGATAATTCAACAGTTGCATATAAACAGGGAAAGCGGCTGCGATACAATTAAATGGCAAGTCATATGCACTAGATTCAACTCTGTCCTAGTTAATAGCATACTCCACTATATGCCCCCACCCCCAAGCATGGTTACTTGATGCCTTGCCACATTGACTAACTGGTTGCAAAGTCAGAAAGTTAAAATACTAGCAATTACAAACTTACCACCACCATAGCCGCCACCACCACTGCCTTCACTGTAGCCTTCATAGCCGCCACCTTGGCCACCAGATCCTCCTCCATAGCCGCCTCCAGAGCTGCCACCTCCATAGCCGCCGCCTCCAGAGCTGCCACCTCCATAGCCGCCGCCTCCAGAGCTGCCACCTCCATAGCCGCCACCGCCTCCAGAGCTGCCGCCTCCATAGCCGCCGCCGCCTCCAGAGCTGCCACCTCCATAGCCACCGCCTCCAGAGCTGCCACCTCCATAGCCGCCGCCGCCTCCAGAGCTGCCACCTCCATAGCCACCACTGGAGCTGCCACCTCCATAGCCACCGCCACTGCCGGAGCTGCCACCTCCATAGCCGCTGCCTCCAGAGTTGCCACCTCCATAGCCGCCACCAGAGCTGCCACCATAACCTCCAGAGCCTCCGCCGTAGGGACCTCCAGACCCACCTCCACCATAGCCACCAGAGCCTCTGCCATAGCCGCCAGAGCCTCCGCCATAGCCACCACCAGAGCCGCCTCCATAGCCACGACTACCAAAACCACCTCCTAAAAGGGAAATCACAGTTATATACATCCTCATCTAAAATGCCCGCTGCACACAATACTTCTTACTATAATACACTTACTATACAACTGAAAAAGTGTGAATATATTGCAGAGTACACAATTTTAACCAATTACAACTATGTATTGACTAAAAGGCCAGTTTACAGCTATAAACCTGCTGAGCAAAGACCATGCTTCTAGCACTCCTACTTTATAGCATACAGTACCCAAAACAGCACATACATTTGCGATTGAATATGAAACATGACTAAATCATGTAAAACCCTAACTACATTAGAATCAGTCTTGTTTTACATTATCAACGTTCTATAAACCAAGACGGATACATGTTCATAGGTTCATACTAGGCTATCTGCCCAAGGGCATTTATAAGCCTAGCCCATAGTTATGTGGCTTTCGCCACCCCTTTAGTTTGAATAAAAACTATGCCTATCATTTTTCTGTGCCTCTGTCAAGCAGTGACACTGAAGTAATCCCTGGGGTATATCTGCGATCTCCCATCCATTGGTCAAGATTCCTCTTGAACAAGGCCAGCGAGGTGCTCTGCCTCACATGTACCGGGATTTTGTTCCACAGCATAGGGAGTCTCTGGGTGATGAATCTGTCCCTCCAGCACGTTCTATTTATAACCGTGTCAAGGTTTAAGTCTCCCGCCCTTGTGGTTCTGAGGGATCTAAATTTTTTGAGGTGAAGCATATTCATCAAATCTGGGTTTGACATGGCCTTATATGTCAGGCACAGGTCACCTCTGAGCAAGCGGTATGAGACTGAATAAAGCTGGAGTGCTTTCAGTCGGGCAGCATAAGACATATTTTTGAGACCCTTTATCCTTTTGGTGAGGAACTTTTGGGGCCTTTCAAGCTGCATCAGGTGTCTGGTCAGATACATTGCGAACGGGGCATTGTACTCAATCATAGGTCTAATGAGTGATGAGTACAAGGGGACGATGACCTCCCTTGATCTAGATGTGAATCCCTTCATGATCAGGTGGGCGATATAGAAGGTTTTCCTAACTACTTTAGCAACATGAGTGTCAAACGCAAGACTACTGTCAACTTGGGTCCCCAGATCCCTGATGACTTTTTCTGTGCTCAGTGGATTGTCACCTATATGGTAGCTAGGGGTAACCTTGTTTTTCCCGAAGGGTATGACTATGCATTTTTGGCGTTTAACTTCAGGCCATGGCTCTGGCACCAGTTATCCGTTTCTGTGAGCCCGGTCTGGAGGATCTGTGTGTCAGATGTGTTCTCCACTCTGGCACCCAGTATGCAGCCATCTCCAAACTCTGTCAGCCATAACCCTCCTGTGTTTGCTTGTACTTCAGAAAAGTAGATGCCAAACAAGAGTGGACCAGGACTGAGCCCTGTGGGACACCACTTGTGACAGGCTTTGAGTCTGACATGGCTCCAGCAACTCTGACCCTGTGGGTTCTGTCGCTAGCCAGTTTGCAACCCATCTTGTGATGTATGGGTTTACATTCAAGCTGATGAGTTTTTCGATGATACCTGAGTGGGGTATTGTGTGAAGGCCTTTGCCAGGTCGAGGTAGGCTGTATGGACAGCCTTTCCTCATCAATGGCCTTGGTGACGGTCTCGAAAAAGTCAACCAAGTTTAAGAGGCAGGATCTGCCTTTGACAAAGCCAAACTGGGTTGGATCCAAAGTCTGTAAGTTCCCTATGTCTTTATTTATGAGTTCCATTATGATCCTCTCCATGGCTTTGCAGATAAGGCTTGTCAAGCTAATGGGGCGGTAATTTCCAGGGTCTGTGGAGGCACCGCCCTTATGAAGTGGGACCACAGTATCCTGAGGTGAGGCTAAGATTAAAACAGCTGTCCTAACTGTGGGGTTAATTCCTCGTTGAGTTCATGAAGCACACAGCCGGGGACACCATCCGGTCCCATGGATGCTCCGTCTTTTGCCCTAGGGAGGGCACTTCTCACCTGGGCGTTGGCTATGTTTGGGGGGCTACAATCCTCTGGAATAGATATCTCTCCTTTTGGGGTGGGGGAGAAGTTTGCACTGAACCTGTCAGCCAGTATGTTAGCAATGTGTGTAGGTTCAGTAATTTTCACATCATTTTGAACTAATTCTGAGCATATCTGGGAGTTTCCTCCTAGGTTTCTAACATAGCTAAAGAAGGCCTTATGATTGTCTTTAGAGTCCTTGGCGATTTTTCTCTCAAAATTTGCCTTGGATGATTTTATGAGAGCTCTTATTTTACTTATAATGATCAAAGGTGTCTTACCTTTCAAGGATTTTGCTCTATCTTGTAGTAGCTTCCTCCTTTTGTTGTAGAGCTTGTTTATGGCTGGGGTCCACCAGACTGGACGCTTGCCTTTGGTACAGAGAGTCTTAGTTTTGTTTGGGATTGCCTGATCCATGCAGTCCTGTAGGTGCTGGTAGAAGGCATTTGTAAGTGATTCAGCGGTTTGAGTAATGTTTACCACTGGCTCAGGGGCCTTAAAGGAGACCACACTAGTTTTAGAAGTGTGAAATGAAGTTTTTCACTGTCGTCTTTTTAGTTTCAGGTGGGCGGGATGAGGACCTCCAGCGAGATTAGTTTATGATCTGATCTCACCAGTGAGGGGTATACTTCGGTGTTGAACATTTTGATCCCATGTTCGTGATGATGAGATCAAGTATGTTTTCACCTCTTGTGGGGATGGTGACTAGTTGTTCCATGGCATTTGAGTTTATGAACTCCAGGAATCTTTGGGTTAGAGTGTTCGGGCTTGAGTAGTGTTCCCAGTCTATATTAGGGTAGTTGAAGTCACCTAGTATGATGGTGTTTGAGATGCATTTATCCCTCCAATGTTTTCAGGAAGGCCATGTGAGGTTCCTGAGTTTGAGAGGGTGGCCTGTAACATGCTACAAATTGCAGAGCAGTCTTGCCTATGGTTAATTGCACCTGGATGGACTCAGATGCATCGAACCTTGAGGTGTGGGTGTCCTTTATGAATATGGACACCCCTCCTTTCTTGGTGTTGTCCGGATTTTGGGGCCGGAACGTATGATATGAGGTGAAACCTGTTAGTGCTGGGGTGCTCTCAGGAGCTTTGAACCAGGTTTCTGTCACAGCACAGACATCGATGTTCTCCATATTGAGAAGGGCATCTTGAGATTGAGACTTCTGGCATTGAGCAGCATTACCCTTAGTTTTTTCCTTTTGGTGTTCTAGGGTGGTAGGTTTAGAATTTGAGCCTTGCCTAAAAAGGCACGATGGGGGTGGCAAGAGCCTTTGCCAATATCTGGAAGCCCAGGGTGACAGGTGCAAGCGTCCAGCATGTCATCCCAGGCAGACAGACATTGGATCCTTTGAATGACACCAGAATTTAAGCCAATTATTAAAGCTGATCATCTTATCACTGTATTGTGGCATCATTCTAGGTGAAGGTAGGATACTGCTCAAGGTCAGGGTCATACCTGCCTGGGCTACATAATCAGAGAGCTCCTCGGCGCCCCTTTCATGTAGTCCAAGTCAGGTCGTTGACACCAGCGTGGACAATGATTGAGAGACCTGAGTGCTTGCATTATGTGGCGGATTCTAGCGCCCGACAGGCAGCTTACTGTGACCTTCTCCTTACTCAGTCTGGTGAGCGGACGCCAGTGTGTCTGACTATGGAATCACCAATGACAAGTGTGTCTGGCATTTTGTTTGGCCTTAAGGGCTGTGACTGTTTGACACTCTGACTGTGTGGTCTATGTGTTGCATGTGTTGGGTCGTGAGGTGGTAGTTGTTTGGGTGTCTGCTTTGGTGGCCTCTGCTGTTTTGGTAAATTTTTGACCAGAGCCTCCAGTATGTCTTTGTGTGAGTATGTGTATGATTTGAAGTTGTGATGGTACCATGTGTGACTGGGTATGTATTGTGTGTGGTTGCCTTCTCCTCCTGTCTGGTCTTGCCAGTCCTATGTTGAGAGAGCTCAGCCTCCAGTTATAGTTGCATCTCATGTATTTGTGTTTTGTGGGAGAAGGAGAGGATTGTCTGTGTACATGAGGCAATTGTAACATTGCCTCAATATTCCCAGGTTCACCAGTTGAGCTGGAGAGGACACTAGCAACTGATGCCGCCACATACTAGAAGTAGTAGATAAAGAACTTTCAAAGGACTCCGGGGGAAGTGGGTTTTGGGCTGGTGGGGTACTATCTATAATAAGAGTGCTTTATCAAGGTGCAAGTACTGTAGGAGTAAGTGCTAGGCTTTACAGATAGAGAATAGTCTACTTGGGAATCAAGTAGAGATGAACTTTTCAGTTATAGGATATGCTGGTTAGATCAGCAGTACAGTTTAGCGTGTTTTATAGCAGGGGGCTGAAGGGAGCTAGGAATTGGCCCAAAACGACCAATGGACCACCAGTCTCTGGCTGAAACCCCACCAACAGTGCTTCCCACTGGCAAGCAAAGAAACCTCCCTCCTTCCCAATAAGGCAATGGATCAGTAACAGGAACTAAAAACAAAGCCCAGGGATCAGCAACTCTGAAACTGGACTACTCTAGTTCAGCAAAGTGGGAAAACAAGAGATTTTTTTGTTTTATTACAGAGATAAGGAAAAAAAAACAGACAGTAAATGCTATAAATGCTGTAAATCGCTAGCGACTTTAGTGTGTAGCCTACAGAAACAATTTGCAACAATTAGTAACTTAAAGTGCAATAAACAGTGTAAAATGCAGAAATCACTTAAAGTAGCAGTAAAACAGTCTAAATGCAGTCGCTAGCTTAATAACAGTGGGAAAGCCACAAAAATACTTATATCTGGTAGAAAGTCACTCTTTTAGCTCTCTGCTGCTTGGATCACTCTGCAGGCCACCACGAGGATCTGTGCAGAGTTGGTACAAGCTGGAAAACACGTGTTTAGCGTGTTTTATAGCAGGGGCTGAACTAGGAATTGGCCCAAAACGACCAATAGACTACTAGTTTCTGGCTGAAACTTCACCAATTCGGACAAAAAGGCTGCTCAGTGCTTCCCACTCCCACTGGTAAGCAAAGAAACTTCCCTCCTTCCTAATAAGGCAATGGATCAGTAACAGGAACTAAAAACAAAGCCCAGGGATCAGCAACTCTGATACAACTTGTTTCACATAGCTACATGGCACAAATCAAGCAGGCAGTACACAAACCTTCTAGTATCAATGATACCCCCTCCCCGACACCCGAAGCAGATCATAATGCATCACTAAATGGACAGCTTCTGTTTGAGAGCAATTCATGTTCTGGTTGCACACACAAGACCTCAATGATCTAGCAGGTGGTGCAAAGGCCAAAGCTCTGAGCTGAGATTCCTGTGGTACAAGGTTGGGTTCAGTCAGCCCTAATTTGATACCATGTGACCTTTCACTGCTCAGCCTGCCCTTAAAGGAATTCCACCCTACAACTAAGTTTCCTGATCCATATTTTTAACACCTCAAAAAACACTAGTGCTTTATTTGTAATTTTAGCCTGTTTTCCACAACATGGCTACCAATGATGAAAGGGGTTGATGCATCGTGATCATATTTTCCTCAACTTTCTCTTTCCTGTAATACTCTGTAGGACTCATGCCAGACATAAGGAAATAACGCTGAATTCCCATCCCATTGACTCAATGGGGTATTGTTACTTTTACCTTCTGTAAAAGGACTGCTTCTAATCACCCTCAATGTTTGGCTCAGACCTGGTTTTACACACTATAGAAGTAATCAGACTACAGGCATAACTGCAGGCCTATTTATTCAGTGCTTTTGCAGTAAGAGGAACATCGAGCCACCCCCTCACACTACTGCAACTGTCACTGCACCGAGACCATTGCCAAATAAATTCCTCTTAGACCAAAAAAGAACCTTGAACAAAGGCCTGCAATTTACTTCTCTGGTTGTAGCTGGACAATTTTAGTGTAAAACAAAACAAGGTCCAAGCCAAACAATGGTAGAGACAGAAAACCTGCAGTCCTTTTACAGAAGTTAGTGACCCAAAAATCCCATTACCAATGGCATGGGAATTCAAAGTTATTCCCTTATGTCTGGCATGAGTCATACAAAGCATTATGGGAAAGAAAGGATTTCATGAAAACCATGGTAGTGTCCAGTGACTACTACAGACCCGGTGGTTGGGAGTCAAGAATAGGCAAAGATCGCTCAGCCACACTTGTGTTCTTCCCCACTTGACACCTGGTCTTCCCCACTAGAGCCACTATTCAAGAATGGTCCAGAACACCAAACTCCAGTAAGGCGCATACATGACAGAACAGAAATTTGTCAGACTAAGAGCTTGCAGAACAGCAAGTCAGCCTAAATTTGCTTCCGTCTGTCCACTCCCTCTAGCAGACAAATATTGTAGCTGAAAAACGTGTGCGGATCTCCAACCCCATTTTGTTTTAAATTGATTAAGACTAAAGATAGACAATCCAAAACATGGAATACTTGTAAATGTTTGATGCAATGGTGTGACCAGAAGTGGACTGAGGATCTAATGCCAAGACGAACAAGCAAAACTAAAATCATTTGTCAAACCTTCAAAACTAGGCAAAAGAATGCAAAAGAAAACTATGCAGCAAATCATATGATAACAAGTTGATCCAAACTCTCAGCAAGGACATGCAAGCCAGGTCAAACCTTAGTCCTCAAAGTCCAGTAATACATTCCTCCTGATTTTGTGGCTTGGGAGTAGTACTTGCAAATCTTCCAATATTTCCAAGCTGCATAAAGCAGCCACAGGCTTGGGGGAACTATGGATCAACAGCTGAAGTGAAAGGGCTCAGAAGAGACCACCACACACTTGACAGAAAAGCCCAGTAGATAACTATGGGCTCAGTGCTGCAAATATGCAGGAACCTGTTAAATTATAGCAAGGGCAATGAACAGGTCAAAAAGTCAGGGATGCAAAGTCATGACAATGCTAGTGGTGTCAGCAGCACAAGGAAAGCCCAGCAACAAATCTCACAAAAGTTTCCAATTGTACAGAGTCAAACCCTTTAATCCATTACACAGCTTTAAGTGTCACCCTCATACCTAAACTTTACATAGCAGTGGCAAGTCTCTCAAACCACTACTACTACTTTCGGCTTTTCCCGGTTAGGGGTCGCCACAGCGGATCATCTGTCCGTTCACGATTGGCAGTGGAGTTGCCAGCCCAGCGCCCAACCTTCCACAGAAGGCACGCGCACACACACCTAGGGCCAATTTAGAGTGTCCAATCCACCTACTGCATGTCTTTGGGATGTGGGAGGAAACCGGAGCACCCGGAGGAAACCCATGTGACCACAGGGAGGACATGCAGACTCCGCACAGAAGACACCCCAGCCGAGAATCGAACCGGAGAACCTCTTGCTGTGAGGTGACGATGCTAAAAGCTGCACCACTGTGGCCGCCTGAAAATCTGGAGCAAAAGCCTAAAGTTTAAGTGTGTGCAAGTTTTTCAGTTATCTGTAATGAAACAGCCAGTATGATTAGGCAATACCCAATAAAGGACAAGAAAACAACCATATGTGGATTCAAGTTACCAGACTACAGACCTGGTATACCACCCCCCAATGTTTTCAAACTTGTTTGATTTTATACAAGAATCAAGTACCAACCCCCTTGATGTAGCTACTGCCTTGCCAACCAGGCTCTACAAGGACACAGATGGGGCAGCAATGCAGATGTCAATTTCATACTTTCAGGGTCAATGTTGGCAAAACTGATGTACTAAACAGCTTAGCAATCTGTGCTCATTGCTTCATGTTACCACCAAGTGCCAGAACAAACATTAGCCAAAACTTACCATCACCATATCCATTATATCCGCCATCACTGCCACCATAGTCACCTCTGCTGCCACCATATCCTCCTATAATCGAATCATTTTCTTGTTAATACTGTAACTACTAGTGAAATTTAATTTCAATTTACAAACACTGCTTTTATGTGCCAACTAAAATACCGAAAATAAACCACTACAATATAAAGGGGAAGACATTACCTCTTCCTCCAAAGTTTCCTCCTCCACCACGACCAAAGTTTCCTCCACCACTGCCTCCACTTCCATAACCTCCACCACGCTCCATGGATGCGCCTGAACTGCCACCACGACCTTAATGGGGTAAATTAGATTAGTAGCCATCAAAACATTGTTAGAAAATTATCTAGGTATAAGCAATGCTGAAAAAAAACATTCTTGGGAGACACTACTCATGAAACCTGAAACAGAATGGGGTGTAGTTTTTATTTCATTAGAACTACCCCAAATACTAAAAATATCAGTGCATTTACTTTTCAACTCAGGCTTAAAAGGCAAAATTTACTGATATGGTGCTACACATTAACCCAGAAATTACACAATTTCACTTACCACCTCTTTGTGAAGCAGTCTGCATCTCCTGCTTTGAAAGTGCTTTCTTAACTTCACAATTATGGTCGTTTATGGTGTGATACTTTTGAACTGAAAAAATGTAGATATTAAAAAATTGCTACTGGGCCCCTCATTCCTGAAAAGTATACAAATAAATCTTTTTTTATCCCAAGTCTTGAACCTGGAAAAAAGCTTACAGTCTAAGAACGCAGAGATTAAATCTTAGAATGCTGTCAGATTTAATTATTAAATCTTAAAATGCAGTCACACATTGTAGTACCCCCATTTGTTAAAAGTTGACATTAATTAGGTTATAACTACCTACCAACAATTTTATCAACAGTGTCATGGTCCTCAAAGGTAACAAAGGCAAATCCTCTTTTCTTCCCACTCTGACGATCTTCCATGACTTCAATGGATTCTATCTTGCCAAATTCTTGAAAGTACTCCCTCAAGTGATATTCCTCTGTGTCTTCTTTGATACCACCAACAAATATTTTTTTTACGGTCAGGTGTGCACCAGGCTTTGCAGAATCCTGCAGGATAAGCACACAGTAAACATCTTCATCTTTAACTTTCTCATTTTTTTAAATAGTGGAGCCGTTTGATTACTCACCTCCCTGGAAACCGCCCTTTTTGGTTCAACTACTCTGCCATCAACTTTGTGCGGCCGAGCAGCCATTGCAGCATCTACTTCAGGTACAGTAGAGTAAGTCACAAACCCAAACCCTCTGGATCTTTTTGTATGTGGGTCTCTCATTACCTAAAAGTGAAAATATATCAGAACAAGCAATTTTTAACTTTACAACAATCAAGTTCACCCTCATGGCTAAGTTAGGTTACATACTACACTTTCATTGTGGCAGTAGCTTTGTTGCCTGTAACCTCTACACACGCATGATCCACTAAGTGGACAGCAAAAAAGTTTGGGCAACTAGTTACGCAAAAATATACACACAGACTGACGTACAATAAAATCCTATCCATAGCACAAATACAACTGGTATAACAGAAAAGGTCTACACAAATTTAGTGCATGCACACACCAACTATGCCTTTTTATGAAAAATACACGACTAACTACTTAGACATGCATGAAGCAAAGTCCAGGAGCAGTCTACTGCACAAGAATACACCATTTCGGCAACAAGTAATCACCCACAAATATGCAGCCTTTATCCACACTGACACATGGGGTTGCTTAGGTTCGTGTGGGTGGGGCTGCATATATTCCTCCAACGTGATGTTCCCAAATACTTCACCTGGTCACAACTAAGGCCAGCTGCAAAGTCCTTAATATCCAAGTGTCAGAACTACGCAGACAAATTGTACAGCACCGATTTGGGGATAAAGAGCAGGATTTTGACATGGATGCTCATTTCACCCTGCCTTAAGACAGCTTGCTCTGCTGAAAATGAAATGGGACATAAGCGCAGTCACAAGTCTGCCCCCCCCCCTAAGAATTAACTGCTGTTGCATTGCACGATCACATCTGCGTAGTGTAATTTTGGGTCAATCATAAATATGTAAAATGGAGTCCAACTTAACTTTGTGAAAATGGCTACTACACAAGTAGAAACTAGACACACTGCTACAAAATTTTAAGCTCTTCAGTTTTCTGAAATGCAGTGTGCGCCCATCAATACTGAAATGTAGCTAAAGACATCCAGGGAGCACCAAAATCTGCACATACTTGCTACTGTTACCAAGCTACAGTGCAACAGTTTTACCATTAAGCACAGTTGTACTAACTTTAGTAGCCAAAGGAGTGCTTGACCAAGAACTACAGTCAAAAAGCTGACTTGAAACGTGCGGCAGTGTGGGCCATGAAACCAGTTTTTTAGCAACTAAATTTAGACTTGCCAGAAACCAATGTGTTGGGGGTGGGTAAGCACATAAGGGAACCATAACCTCTGGGTTGGTGAAATGGTTTAAATTTCTCAAATACATGGTACAGTGTGATTCTCACCTTTAAATGGGAAATTTACTAGGCTTAAAACTGCCCACAGGGGCAGCTAGCACAGTACTTAGTTTTTTAGACAAACCAATGTCCACCAGTGAAATTATACTTCAGCCACAACCTCTCCATAACACTAGCATTAGATTACACGTTGACACTACAAGCAATAGGGAGTGACAAAAGTAGCTCCCTTGAGCATAAGGGCGGCCACTTACGCTGGAAAGTTTACAAGTCGATTCCACAAATATTGTATTGGCCCTTGTCTGAGAAAAGCTCGCACTCCATCTTAAATTCTTGGCATAGGCTTGGGTCAAAAAAACAGGAAATTTCCAGTTCACAGTTACAGCTGGGGTTGTACAAAGATGCAGACATGGTAGATACAAAGTATAAAATCTGAAATTATTAAATATACCATGTCACTGGTGAAAAAGGACCAAAGGGGTGTGGATGTGGGTTCTGTTCAGACGACCTATTAGCAGAGAGGTTCCCAACAACATGGTTAATCTCTCCCGACTTCCCCCATGCCCCCCCCAAAGATATCACTAGCCTAAAGCAATCAAATTTTAATCTGTCCATGAGTCTTCAGACTAGCCAAAAATGGGCGGTGTACTGGGTTGGCTTCACCAGGTGCGCAGTAGCAAGCAGTGCCCCAACCCTGCCCCAGCTGGTTGGCATCTTGCAGTACTTCAGAATAACCAAGTGACTTCATCAGCATAAATACTCATTTTGATGAGGCCTATGCATGAGGAATGGAGTCAGAACAGTACAGCAAAGCCTGATGCATTGCAATTAATTGCATTACATCAACTATACAAGTCATCCTGACTATAAATATTTACCTTTTCCCTTTGCAGGGGGCATGCCCCCTACACTCCCTTGTGGTGGCATCCCCCACACTATTTAAAAATACCACTCCAAGAATAGACAAGGGGTGCATGGGGCATCCCCCTGCAAAGGGAAAAAGTAACTATATTCACTGGGATATGGTTAAAAAGGCAGTTTAGAATTCCTTGCAGATTATATTAAGAAAACCCGTGGAAATCACATTTCAAAACAAGGTCTTGATATTACAGGAACATACAGTAGTGAGCTGCTTATCTACATTCATTAAATGCATGGTGTCACGGGCCAATATACATAGCATCCCAATCGTGCTCAATTTCCACACCACTTCCCAGAAATTTGGCTCGTCAATCACCCTGACCACCCCTACTCCTGCGCAAACTGCCAGTGAACCAGCACACTGCAATATCGCCCCAAAATAGACATTTAATCAAAGAAATTGCATACGAACAGTGACACCAATATTTAAATCATATAACAGAAATAAAAGCTTTTGAACTAAACCTAGCAAATTTCCTTGCTGTTAATCGCAAAAGCACAAACAAAACCGCAGCACATTTAGCCTTCATTACTTTATACTTGTATACTACCTACCTCAGAACACTAGTCTCATTACAACACATCGAATATCCATTTGCCTCCATCTTATCCCATCTTGACTTATCTGCCACCCTATAGGCTCACAAGTTACTAGGCTACAAGCCCTCTCTGGCCATTTTAAGTATAACCAAATTTATCAACCTAAAGAACCCCCCCCCCCCCCATCTAGTGCCTATTCAGTTTACCCATTGTGCCACTGCACATTCTGCACGCAAGTTCAGAAAAAAGCCTACACAGCAACACTGAATGTGGTTTTTTTACTATGATAGTCAAGAGTAATATCCATGAGTAGTCTAGGGAGTTCCACAGTATCAAACCGCATACATACAATTAATGGAATACACAGAATACAATACAGCACGAGGAAACTGATTAAAGTGACAACATATTAGAAGCAGACATACCACGCAAAAAAAAGACATCCCACCCCAAGAATAGGATATAAGCTCTTGATGCGCATGGCAAATGCAGGGGATTATGTAGTTTTAGGAGTTAGAAATTGCGTATGAGCTAGTCGATAGTTTTGACATCTTAACACAATGCAGACCAAACATTAGCTCTATACAACAGGTTGGTTTGGTTGTGATTTAGGGGAGATTGCGATGTTAATCAAAATAAACGAGCTACAAAGCAGTCAAGGTAGAACTAATTAAATAGGATAAATTGATGCGGTTTCCTAAAAATGCTGTACCATGCAGTTATATTGTCAAATGGTGAGCCTATACCCAAAGGAACGTGCTAAACCATCTCAGTATTGTCATTACCTCGATGCCTTGCTGACCACTCAGTTTGAGATCCTTGCATTAAACATTACTACTTGTAGCAAGTGATAGGACTGCCAACTCTCAACTAAAAAAATTAAGGACCCATTTCCGTTGATTTAGAGCCATTTGATGCAATGCATTGAAGCCCCTTATCCACCCAGCTTTGAAATTAGCACTCAGAGGTCTGAAAATATGGCCAAATTAAACTAGTGATCCCAAAGGCCTATCCAAAAGGACGCCGTGGCTACCCCAGGTTACAATTTTCCAATAAATACACGGATCACAAAACTAACCCGATCATATATCCACTGTATTGGGAGGGGGCACGTATCAGTACCTGACGCGCACTTGTTGCCTTGAAAACCCTTAAATTATTAAGTCGTCTAGCAACTAGTCAATTATAGCCAACCTGTACCATAGCACAGTAAAACTGAAGCACTAATCAAGACAGCCACCATAGGAAAGTAGCAATACAGAGATTAATTTTTTTTTTACAGCTACATGGATACTACATAACTCATGGAGATTGGCGGTGGAACCACTGATCCGTACAGACTACCTGCTAATCACGGGACTTGGCTCCAGAGAAGAAATGCAGAAATACAAGTAAATAACCATGTAAAAACGTGTGCATTACCACTGTCGCTTCTTGGGCGGCAGCAAAATTACTGATCAGACTTTGAATTTGTCTGCTAGAAAACACAGAGAACCGTGTTTAGCGTTTTACTAGGGACCGCTATGTGTACGGGCCACACGCCGTAAAACGACTATTGTACTTAAACCTTGGAATATTTTACACAATTCATCTGAACATGTTCTCCAAGCCACATTTAGACGTATATCTTAAACAACTGAAGGGCCTTTTGCCACGTGGTGCGCAAGACTACACCTAGCAGCGTAAAGTACAGAAAAAACTAGGGCAAATATAACAAGCAAAATGAAAAACACTTACCACGCAGTCGGTTAATTTCCCCCATTGCTCAAAATGCTCCCTCAACGTGTCGTCTGTGGTTTCAAACGAGAGCCCGCCAATAAACAGCTTCCGCAACTGCTCTGGTTCTTTGGAGTCGTTCTGAAAAACGTTAAGCAAATAAAAACTCATGCCATTTTCCATAATCGAATAGTCATTTCAAAAACAGCACACAATGGCGTACCAAAGTCTTTCAAGGCACCGGGCTAATACAATCGCAAAAACTCCACAAACCGTGAAGTACACCCTACCACATACACAAAAAGTAATCAAACGGACTCTAATTGATAGAGACACAAAATGCCAAAAAAAGAAATTACCGAAGAGGTCTCCGAGCGCCATTTTAGAACAAAGATTAAAAGCAAGCCTCCATGTTGGGAGCGTGCCTGCTACTTTCGCTATTAGCGCATTAGACCAGGCAAAGTCAAGAATTAGTTTACAGTGTAACCATTAATATTAGACAAATCTCTACCAAGGGATTCCAACAATTCAATACGTATTCTAAAATATGTAACTTAGTATAACCAGTTTTTTTATGCGCATATTTTTAAACAAATACCCAACTAAACTACAGGAGACTATAATTAGGTTAGCCAAAGAAATATCGGAAAAACAGTACGAATATTACTAAATATGCATCACATTCACGTTATAACTTCAAGACAAAAGACTTACGTCCATTGTGCTCGGGATCTCCTACTCAATGTTCAGGAAGAAAGGCAAAGGGGCTTCTGTAGGCCACGTGACCCTTATAATAGGGCCTGTAGGCGCTTCCTTCCTTCCAAAAATGTATACGTAGTAAGGAAGGATGGGCAACGAGCGGAAGTGGGTATTGTTTAAGTTAGCGTTTAATTTTTTTCTATTATTCGTTATATCATGTTACTTGTGTTTTTTTAAGTATGTGTGTTGTGACAGTAAAGATGTGAAGTATTTATTATTCATAAAAGTTCACTTGTTTTTGTCAGTTGTTATGTCTCTAATTTTTACCTCATGTTTATACGTCACCCCTTCTTTTTGTGTGTGTAGTTAGATGTACACACGCTCTCTGGTAAAGCAAAAAGGATTATCGTCAGTGATACGGGACGTTAGTTAGCTATTGTATTTTACTTATTGTTGCTGTTTTATCAGAAAACTCTGATTGTGTGAACATCTCATTTCAGTATTAGCTCAAGGAGATAAAGTTTATTTATTTTAATTTTGTTTACCGGGATGGTCCGACTTGACGAGGTCCGTTTACAGCGGAGGCCCGGGGAGAAAAGCTCCAGTTACATTAGAACAACACATTACAGAAATAAACATATAATACAATGCGTAGGAAGTAATATCTTTTAAACTTGTAGTTTCTAGAAAGAAGTCATAAAGAAATTAAAAACGGTAGACAATTGTAAAAAATATTTACATATGTACATTTAGTTTGCAAAGAGCAACAGTCAGATTTTAACCGGTACATATTTTCCATGGATAATATTTTGAGGAAACATATTTATTGGGGCATGAAAAGAGAGACAGGAGATGGTTGTAGAGTGGTGGTAGCTGCAGAAATCACAGATGGGGGGAGATCATTCGAAGTTTTAGCTATAGTGTGTGAAAAGTTCCAGGGGAAAACAAAACTGCATCCCAACTGCCCAAAATTTAGCAGAACTTTTCTAGATTTTTCTCATTTTTAGTCTGTTCATCATAAAAATGTGTTGGTTTGTGGTAAGTTGTTGAAGAGTGAAGCCTCTACTGACAGACTTGTAGACATATCTCTCAGTGCAAGAAATCTGGGCAAAGAGTGACAAAAGGGGGATAAAGGCCCAAGTATAGGGACATAGGTTCATAGCTAGGTACTAGGCTATCTGCCCTAGGGCCCATACAAGCCTAGAAAAAAACAAAACTATAGAGCCAGCATACTGTGACCTGAAAACCTTTTATTAATAATTACGCATGAAAACAAATAATCAGACCGGTTTCGGACGGATGATATCACAGCCTTCCTCAGTGTACTAGCCTAGCCAAAAAATGTACTCTGGCTTTCGCCACCCAAGAAAATTATTTTCCTGTGCCTCTGTCGAGCAGAGCCATAGAAGTGATCCCCGGGGTGAATTTCCCATCCAATCATCAAGATTTTTCTTGAAGAGTGATAATGAGGAGCTCTGTTTGACATAGATAGGTAGTCTGTTCCAGAGTATGGGAAGTCTTTGGGACAGGAATCTATCCCTCCAGCATGTTCTGTTTATTGTGCTGACAAGGTTTAGGTCCCTAGAGCGTGTAGCTCGGAGGGATTGGGATTTCTTTAAATGGAGCATGTCCAACAGCTCTGGGTTTGACATAGCTTTGTATGTTAGGCATAGATCGCCCCTGACTAGGCGATATGTGATGGAGTAAAGCTGTAGTTTTTTGAGACGGTCTGCATAGGGCATCTGTTTGAGGCCAGTAATCCTCTTTGTGAGATATTTCTGTAGTCTTTCCAGTTGTTGTAGATGTCTTGTGAGGTACGTACCAAAAGGGGCGTTGTACTCTATAATGGGTCTAATGAGTGATGAGTAGAACAAGGACCTCTTTTTTTCTGGATGAGAATCCTTTTGTGAAGAGATGAGCCATGTAGAAGGATTTCCTGACCACTGTGGTGATGTGATTATCAAAGGAGAGACTACTGTCCACCTGTGTCCCAAGGTCTCATCACATTTTCGGCATTAAGTAGACTACCAGCTATGTGGTAGTTCATGGGTACAGAGTTTTTACCAAAGAGGATGACAATACACTTTTTGGCATTGAGCTTCAGGCGATGGCTTTGACACCAGGTATCTGTCTCAGTGAGGCCCTTTTGTAGTTTGTCCACATCGTTAGGCGTTTCGATTATGGCTCCTAGTTTGCAGTCATCTGCAAACTTTGTTAGCCAAAGACCTTCTGTGTTGGCCTGCACTTCAGAGAAGTAGATACCAAACAGGGGAGGACCCAGGACTGAACTCTGTGGTACTCCACTTGTCACTGGTCTGATGCCGGATTTGGAATCCGCTACTTTCACAGTGTGGGTTCTGTCTGTGAGCCAGTTGGCAACCCATCTTGTGACATAGAGATTTATACCTAGCTTAGTGAGCTTATCTATAATTCCATAGTGGGGGATGGTGTTGAAAGCCTTGGCGAGATCTAGATAAGCTGTGTGAACCATTTTACCCTCATCTATGGCTTTGGTGACTGCTTCAAAGAAGTCAGGTTTAGGAGACATGATCTGCCTTTTACAAATCCAAACTGGGTAGGGTCCAGAGTTTGGAGATTACCAATGTCTTTGTTTATGAGTTTCACAATGATTCATTCCATGGCCTTGCAGACCAGGCTCGTCAGGCTCATGGGGTGGTAGTTCCCGGGGTCCGTAGTGGCTCCCCCTTTGTGGAGTGGGATAACCGTAGCAGTGCGCCATTCAGTGGGTACAAAGCCTGAGGTGAGGCTATGATTGAACATGGTACTTGGGTAGGGTGCCAGTTCATTCTGTAGTTCGTGTAGAACGCAGCCTGGGATATTGTCAGGTCCCATGGATGCTGTATTCTCGGCTTTGGAGAGTGTGTTTTTTACCTGTGCAGCCGTGATTATAGGAACTTTGCATTCTTCTGGTATAGAGATGGGCCCTCTAGGGGGTGAGAGGGGGAGTAAAGTTAGCACTGAACCTATCTGCTAGGATGTTTGCAATATCAGTTGGTTCTGTATATTTAGTGCCATTGTGCTGTAACTCAGAGCAGATCTGAGTGTTCCCATTTAGATTCTTGACATAGCTATAGAGTGCTTTGTGGTTGTCTTTAGAGTCAGTGGCAATTTTGTTTTTGTAACTAGCTTTGGAGGATTTTATGAGGGATCTCAGCTTCTTACTGAGGTTGACCAGGGAGTTCCTCCAGTCATTGGGATTTTACTCTTTTTTGCAACAGTTTCTTTCTTCTGTTATAGAGTTTGTTTATGGCAGAGGACCACCAGATTGGCTTCCTTTTTTTGGAGGATAACATCTTGGTTCTATTAGGGATAGCATGATCCATGCACTCGTGTAAGTGCTTATAAAGTGCATTTATGTAGGATTTGGCAGTCATACCTCTATTGTCCGTCTGCATGGGTGTCATGAAGTTTGCCACTTCTGTCTTAAGAAGTGTGAAGTTGGCTTTGGAGAAGTATTTTTACGATGGTTTCCCTAATTGGGGCAGGGAGTGGGATGTGGATGTCTAGGCTGATTAGCTTGTGGTCGGATCTGACCAACGAGGAATTGACCTCTGGTGTGGAACACCAGTTTCCCATGTTGGTAATGACCAGGTCTAGGATATTGCTGCCACTTGTGGAGGTGTGAATAAGTTGATCCAAGGCATTGGAATTTATGAATTCTAGAAAACGTTGTGCAAAAGAGTTGGTACATGCGTAGTTTTCCCAGTTAATGGTGGGGTAGTTGAAATCGCCCATTATTAGGGTGTTGGGTTGTACCCTAATACTTTCCAGAGTATCAAGAAATGAAGAGTGTGAATCCTGGGGCATGGTGGGGGGTCTGTAGCAAGCAACAATTTGGATTGCGGTCTTGCCCAGAGTTAGTTGCACTTGGATAATCTCGGATGCATTATGCTGTGCAACTAACCTGGAGGTGTGGATATCCTTAATGAATATGGACACGCCTCCGCCTTTAGTGCTTCTTTCTGGGTTAGGTGGCCGAAAGGTGTGATATGAATTGAAGCCTGGTAATGCAGGGGTGCTCTCTGGAGCTTTGAACCAGGTCTCTGTTACTGCACAGATGTCAGTGTTCAGTGCCTCGAGTTACATATTTTAAATATTACTCTTATAAGTATAGAAAGTTGCTAGAGTAACAGGATTTGTTTTAACATATGTTTTCTGAATGATTTGAAGTCTGAAACTCAAACGTATGTTGTTATTTAGTGACTTTAATTCTCGGATGATCCCAGTAATTTGTCAAACACACCAAACATGTGAGCCAAATGGGTTTCTTGCATTTCCCAGTTATCTCCTATTTACTGCATATTCCTTTTACAATGCATTACTAGCATAATTTTCAACTTCATTCTTAACATCTCTTCTGAAATGCATTTTAGGCCATCCCTTTATATTTTGACCTATTTGCTAAAACTACTTTATTTGAATTAGAGACAGTTTTTTTCTTTCTAATGTGGTGCATGTGATCACTTAGATCATAAACATACTAGATTAAAATATAAAGCTATGAAAATAAATGTACCTGATAATCCATGACCCAATCATTTAAAGGTAACTAAATATCTTAAATGGATAAATGAAAAGATATGAACATAATAGCACAAGTCACTTGCACTCTGCCAAGTGGGAAACTGAACTGCCCTTAATACTCTGCACATGAATTAATCAATAATGAGGTCACTACAGCTCAGAGAAGAAATAGTCTCCACAATAGCAACCTCAAAAAGAAAGAGATGTCCAACTTAGCACCATCAAAAATAAAGAGCTGTTCAATGCAACAATCTCAAAAAAAAGAGCTGTTCTGCTCTTCTCTGAGAAAAACATTACCATAATATAACAAGTGCAACTTGATCAAATGAAATTCTGAAATGACTACATTTGATCCACTTGGATCAAACACAAATCATATGAAAACTGTGGATTCACATATCTGTCCTGCTACCCTTAACTTTCCTTACCTGAATTCAAAATATATACAGCTTCATAATCTAAAAATTTTCTTGCAGCACTGTTTCCTTAAACTGAATACATTTGCATCTGTAGTGTCTATTGTGCCAATCTGAGGTATTACCAGCTATGCTAGCAGAAGTAGGGTAGTGGATGTGTAACATATGCCAGCATAGCTAGATGGAATTTTGTAAAGAATTATATGTTATTTGTATCTCAAACTGATTTGTGCAGATATCTGTGCTGAAAATGTATTTGTGAAGCTTGCTTGTGTTGAAAATGTATCAACAGTTGGTCCTGCTGGACAGAAAAGAAATATACATGCATGTAGTAACTTATTAAATGTATGCATTGTAACAGCTGAAATGAATATGTTGTAATAGAGGATAATGGAACAGAAGAGGTTAATCACAGTAAAGCTGCAGCTAACATTGAAAAATGTTCAGAAATTAAATTACCTGGCTTGGGCCATAAAGATTGCATCTTTCCATTCTCAATACAGCCAGAAAAAAAAGTCTGTACTAAGAAGCTTTCTGTGTAGTGTTTGGCATCAACTAATTGCTACTCTGGAAAGGTGGAGGTTTGAAATTGTTTTATAACTTCCAGAAGCTGCAACAGATCTTAGCAAGCTCTAAATGTGTGTATTATTGACAAGTGTGTGTTAAATCCTGACAGCTTCTAGCCAAGGAGGTAGCATGGGAACCAGGAGTCACATGACCAGATGTATGTGATGTCATTCTGTAATCCATCATGAAAAAATATGTGTTAATACCAGCTGAGACTGAAATGTCAAGGCAGTCTGTTTTTGTAACCTGATAAAGAAGGATCTCTCACCTACTTCATCTTGTCTTTCTCTAGTAAGTAAACCAGAGAATAGTAATTCTTTAGATTAGTCAGGAAAATATAGTGAGATTAGTTAAGTAGTGTTTTTCTATATCTGTGTGAATCTATTCATCTGTGTTAGTTTAATATTTCCGGTTATTGAAATACTGTTGTTTATTGTAAATAGATATTTAGTATTTTCATTTTTTTATTATCTATTTATTATTAAATATATTTAAACTTTTCATGTGGCTGGTCTTTTATAGAATATTTTAATCTCTGAGAATACTTATATATATATTTGCTGACAGCTCTCTAGCCACTCCTGAAAGTTTTACTGCATTGGCCAAACACTATAATTTATATTAACATTAGTTTCACTCAGTATAATTGGGTACCCTTGCAAGAGCCTTAGAGTAGCTGGCTTTGGAGTGTCTGGTGGCAGTGTAACTACCTTATGCACCTTATGAGCAGAAGGAGGCATAGCTAGTAAATCTGTGTAGCCTTTCCCAAGTGTGTGTGTGTGAAAATCAAATCTCCAAGACTCTGTGTGTGTGTGTGTGTGTGTGTGTGTGTGTGTGTGTGTGTGTGTGTGTGTGTGTGTGTGTGTGTGTGTGTGTTTTGGAGGATTTGGCTTGGACACTCAGCTAAGGCCTTAACTCTTAAACTGTGCCAGTGGGGAGTCTTATCGGGGATCTGGAGAAAGAGCAAAAACCAGCTTCCAGACTGAGTGTGTTCTCTGTGTGCTCTTAAGAGAAATTATGCTTGATACAGAGAGCTGCATCTGGAATTATGGGGTATATCCCTTTTTTTTCCAAGTGAACATACATTCCCGTGCCAATGGTGAGGATTCAGGCTCCTTGATTACTGGGGCAGAGTGGGGATGTCACATTCATTATGAAAAATTTCTCATTCCATTTTTTCAATTGACTTTTAGTAATACTAGCAAACCAAGCGACAAAATGCATGGTCAAAATATAAATCGTACTTGCTACACTTCATTATGCCATGCTTACTTTATGTCTTCATCATCTTATTCAACTGAAAGGGAAGCTAAAATTTTAAGAGTTGTGTACTCATTCTTTGTTAGTAACCTTTCTTGTAAAATTCTTGAGGTAAAAAAAATCAAAAGCTCAAGCCTGAGTCTGGAAAAAAGTACATAACCACATTTCAAGAAAGGTTGACAGACTTATAATTCCACTGATATGAATGATTTCTAAAAATAAAAAAAGATTGCATACATGCTTTTTTTGCAGCTATTTTCCTTGTCTCACTCTGTGATATTTTTTATTTTCTTCAGGTGTGTGACACTGCCAGCCCAGCTATCTGGAATTTTGTAAATAATAATTTGTCATTTGAGAATATTAATATGATTCATATGCTTGTCTTACAAATGTTAGAGAACTGTATGTTATGTACAGAACATTAAGAATGTAACCACAGTGTACCCTACTGGAAAAGATCAGAAATATGTATAACCTATATATATCTGTGCAAATGTATGTTTTAATAGTAGAAGCTGGAACATAGAGAGTTGACTTGCAAAACTTCAAGAAAATATGTTGAAAAATAACATGCTTTATGATTGTGTATTCTCTCAGTAAGCAGACACAATGTCTAGTGCTAGAGGTTTTCCTATTGTCTTGAAACAGAAATAATTACTAGGTTTCAAATTTAAAAGTGTTCAATTGTTTTATGACTTCCAGTTCTGAGCAAACATCCGAGATGTATATTTTTCACACATAAATGTTAAATTTTAAGTTTCTGTTAGCCTAGGAACTGAAGGGAGGTGGCAAAGACTGATGTCATCCAGGCTAACCCAGCAGTAATATGTTATATTAATTTAAGAACTCTCTCAGAGACAGAGTGGGCATTTTGTAGCTTGTCTTGGACGTAGAAACATCCATTCCGCACTTCTGCATCTGCCTTGCCCTGTAAGTAAGTCTAGGGTACAGTAGTTTCTCTTATATAGAAATAGGAATATAGTAAAGATTAGTTTAGATGTTTTCTCTATTTATTTGAGACTGTCCTGCAATGTTGTTTTAAGATATTTTCTGTGATTCTGAACTCTGTAGTCACTGTGTTGATTTATTGAGTGTTATCTTGTTCTTTTATTATGTATTATTAAATATATTTAAGACTATCTTTGTAGCTGATATTTGTGAGACATATTTAAACTCTTAGAGTACTTGCATATGTGTTTGGTGACACTGTACAGGCCACTTCTAAATAGCCTTAGTCTTGGTCACACTTACCATTTGGATAATAGTAACATTACACAGTAGAATTGGTCACCCTTTGTAAGGGCCTTTAAGTTGCTGATAAGTAGGGGTTGGTGGCAATGATACCTTATAGTCTGGGCAGAAAGGGCATGGCTAGTAAACCTGTGCCAGCCTTCCCCAGGCGTGCATGTGTGTTTGTATAGAAATCAAATCTCAAAGTGTGTGTGTGTGTGTGTGTGTGTGTGTGTGTGTGTGTGTGTGTGTGTGTGTGTGTCAGCTACGTGGGCGGGGACATGAAGCACTGGTTGGGCAGAGAGGGTGCTGGAGGTCTTGGCTTGACCCCTCAGCTGAGATCTTAACCCTATATCTGTGCCAGTTGGGATTCGTATTGGGTATCTGGAGAAAGAGGGAGAAACAAAATTCCTAACTACATTAGGCAGAGCCCCTCACTAATACTCTTCAAGAGAAGCCTTGACGAGTGGATGGGTAACAGAAAATACACCCCTGAGATCACTTCATTGGCTCCGCTTGACAGAGGCTCAGTTAATTAATCAATGGGGTGATGAAAGCCGACACACTCTGGCTAGGCTTAAAAATGCCCTTGGGCAGATAGCCTGGTACCTACCTATGAACCTACCTAAATCTGGCCATTCTATAAAAAACTGTATAGTTGAGAGGTATGTTAACATTCAGACCTGATACCATCCAGAAAATGTACATTAACAGTTGTGTACACTTACCATAAATTAAAATGTTCAAGTGTATTCACTGTTGCAATCCTGACAAATGGGATATCTGGCTCCCAGTAGCCCTCAGTCGGCCAGCATACCAAAGATTAGTAAAAGTTACGTTGGTTGTAAAGGATGTCAGGGCCTCCGATACAAAAGGAGGCAGCTGATGTCACTTCCTCAGTCTTTCTTGCCATAACAGTCAGGAGCCCCCAGAAAATAAGGCTTAAATCAAAAAACAGTTTGACAAAAACACAAATTAAACCTGTACCGCAGGAAAAGAGAATAGGAGAGGACCCCAAAAAGGGGGAAGGAGGGAGGGAAACCAGGATTGCAACAGTGAATACACTCGAACATCTACATTTATGGTAAGTGTACACAACTGTACTATGTTCATCGTGTTTCACTGTTGCAGTCCTAACAAATGGGTTGATTACCAAAGCCCAGAGAAAAAAGGGGGGAGGAACCAACAGCATCAAGGGTTGGACATAATGCCCTGCAACACTGCAGTGGCAAACCCTGCCCTGGCTCTGGAAAACAGAGGCAAATTATAATGCTTTGTGAAAGTGTGAACAGAAGACCATGTGGCAGCCTACAAAATGTCTTTAGTAGGGACACCCCTTAGAAAGGCTGCAGAAGTGGAAGCCACTTTAGTAAAGTGGGTCCTAACCCCTTGAGAGCTTTAGCATGAAAGGAATAACAAAAAGTAATGCAATGTGCAATCCATTTAGAAATGGTCTGTTTAGAAAGAGCCTTGCCTTGGGCTCCAGGGGCAAAACTAACCAATAACTGTGCTGATTTCCGAAGGTCCTTAGTCCTGTCCAGGTAAAACCTGAGCTGTCTGTGCACATCAAGAGAATGTAGGGTCAGTTCACCTCTGTTGCGAGGATTAGGAAAGAAGGTAGGAAGGTGTATGGACTGATTAAGAGTCAGGCTGGAAACCACCTTAGGCATAAAGGAGGGATTAGTCCTCAGAGAGACTCTTATCTGCATGGAAAAATAAGAAAAGGCTCCACGGTCATCAAAGCTTGCAGCTCCGAAACCCTCCTTGCTGAAGTTATAACCACAAGGAAGACGGTCTTCCAAGAGAGAGAGACTTTAAATCTGTAGAGGCAGCTGGCTCAAAAGGAGGAAGAGTGAGTTTCTCCAGAACAAAATTAAGATCCCAGGCTGGAGTAGGTGCTCTTCTGGGAGGTTTTAGATTGCAAGCACCTCTGAAAAACATTTTCATCGGGATGAGAGAAAATGGGCTGTTCAAGAGAACAATGAGCAGAGATGGCTGAAGCGTGGATCCTGATCGAGGAAAAGGAAAGATCACTGTGAAGCAATTCAGCCAGGTATTCTAGGATCAGAGGAAGGGTAGGTTGAGAAGCAGACTCTCCTCTAGCCTGCATCCATTGAGAGAAACTTTCCCATTTGCCAGCATAGGATTTCCTAGTGCTAGGCCTCCTGGCCTCCCTCAGTACATCAACCACCTTTTGGGAAAGGGAGGAAAAAAGGGAAGGAGTCATACAATGAGCCATGCTGCCAAATGAAAAGACTGAAGATGAGGATGTAGAATGTTTCCCCTTTCCTGAACCAAAAGATCTGGCTTCAGAGGAAGATGGGAGAGACTGCGAAGCACTGGATACTAATGCTGTCTGGGCCAGTCCAGAACTATGAGAATAGTCCTTGGACGTTCATCCCTGATCTTCACTAATACTCTGGGAAGAAGAGGAAGAGGAGGGAAGGCGTACACTGATATCAACGTTCAAGAGAAGGATAGAGCATCCACTTTCCAGGCTCTGCTGTGCTGCTGTCTGGTGCAAAAGAGAGGTAGCAGATGCTTGTCCGGGGAGGAGAAAAAATCCACCTGAGGAGTGCCTCAACATTAAATGATGCTGTAAAAGACTGCTCTGTTCAGCTGCCACTCGTGAGGAGCCAGGGTTTGCCTGCTTAACTGGTCTGTCAAAACATTGAGCCTTCCTGGAAGAAACTGAGCTAGAAGATACAGGTCCAGGGATGCTGCCATGGACCAAAGATTCATGCTTTGCCTGCACAGGGGGTAAGAGTGAGTCCCTCCCTGCTTGTTGATGTACCACATGACCGTAGTGTTGTCTGTCATGACAAGCAGGGTCTCTGGAGAAAGAAGATGCTTGAAAGCCAGTAAGGCCTGCTGAACTGCAATCGACTCTTTTAGATTTATGTGCAGGTGCATCTGCTCGGTGTTCCAACGTCCCTGTATGCATCAGACATCCAGGTGCGTTCTCCAGGTGTAGTCCAATGCATCTGTAGTCAGAACTTGAGTGGCAAGAGGTGTCCAAAAAGGCATGCCTTTGTTTTGTAGACAGGCTGTTGCCCACCATAGAAACTGTCTGCAGAGATGGAAGCAGAGGAATCATCACATCCAGGTCCTCTGAGTGTTGACACCAAATGTTCTTGAGATACCATTGCAATTTCCTCATATGCAGTCTTGTATATGGAATCATGAGAATACAAGATGCCATGAATCCCAGAGCTTGCAGGTACTTCCTTGCAGGGAGCTGGGACAGGCTTGCCAAGTCCTTGAAGTAAACTGAAAGAGTTGTCTGCTTCTCCTGGGTGAGATATATCATCTGGGCTGCTATGTTCAGACTCACTGCCAGGAATGTTATCTCCTTGGATGGTACCATTTTCGATTTTTCCACATTGAGAGTGTAACCCAGGGAAGAGAGAATCATCTTTACGAATTCCAGATCCTTTAATAGCTGTTCCTGAGAACTTGCCTGAATCAGACAGTCGTCCAAATATGGGTAAATCTGAAATTTCTTCTGCCTGCAAAAAACTATGACTGGGGCCAGGCACTCTGTGAAGACTCTGGGAGCAGTAGATAAGCCAAAGGGCAGCACAAAGAATTGGTAATATTGCTTGCCCACTCTGAAACGAAGGTACTCCCTGCAACGTTCCCTGATAGGAATGTGCAGATAAGCCTCTTTGAGATCCAAGGTTACCAGCCAGGAATCCTTTTCTAGAAGTGGTAGCAACTGATATAGAGTGAGCATTTTGAACTTTGGAATTACAAGAAAGGAGTTCAGAATGGAAAGATCCAGGATAGGATGCCAGGTGCCTTTTTTCTTTGGAACTAGGAAAAGCCTGGAATAAAAGCTGTGGCTTACATGCTGAGCAGGGACTGATTCTTTTGCTCCCAGATGAGACAGAGGCAAAATTTGTTTTTCTAGTTCTGCCTGTTGGTTTGGAGGAATGTCCAGGAATCCCTTGGGAGCTGGAAAGGTGCGGAAAGAAAACTAGTGCCCTAGGGACACCGTTCTGATCACCCATTTGTCGTATGTGATAGTGGCCCAGACATCTGCAAAAAGGGCCAACCTTCCCCCTAAAGAACTCTCCCGGCAAGTAAGAACAGGCAGAAGTTGTAAAAAGTCATTGAGAGTGTTTTGATTGAGATGCAGGCTTGGAGTTTCCCCCTTTTGAAGTGGAAGCCTGCCAACGCCTAGATCTTTGAGAGGTAGCCGCCTTCCCCCTAGAAGATTTGTAACCTCTAGTCCTGGAATGGTTCTGTCTGCTGGTATCAGGAAAGGTCCAACTCTTGGAAGGGTAATTCCTGTTAAAGCGAGGGGGTTGAACTTGCAGAAAATCCTTAACAGTTTGCATGGACCTGGCCTTATCCTCCATCTTTATCAGTACTTCCTCTGCTTTGCTGCCAAAAAGACTGTCTTTATGCAAAGGTACATCCAAAGGCTTAGCCTTGACAGGTTCTGGAAGAGGCTGTTCTCTGAGCCAGGCGTGCCTTCTAATCACAAATCCAGTAGCCGTAGTCCTGCTGGAGTCCTCAAAGATGTCAAAACCACAATGCAAAGAATGCTTATTGACCAGACTGGCTGAAGTCACTAAATCCTGCATGTCTTTACTCTCTGCCAAAAGAGGTACACTTGCTATCCTAGACTTAATAGCCTCCAAGGTGTGCTGCTGGTACTTCAGCATATGAAAAAGACAATTGGTAGCCCTAATAGCTAGGGTGGCATAGGTATAAACCTTCTTGCCCCACCTGTCTAGGTTCCTAGACTCCCTGTCAGAGGGAACAGGATTCCTGGTAACAGTGGCCATAACTCCTTTGGGGCCCTGAGAAATAACCTCTGGATCAGCCAATGGATTCCTGAAAAGAAACATATGCAAATCAGGGACTCTGTAGTACCTGTCAGGTTTCCTGGGAGCAGGAGGAAACACATTTGGAGACAAGGAATTTTCCAGAAAAACAACAGCAACTTCTAACACAGGGGAAATAGCAAGAGGCCTGTGCTGAGCTAAGTCCAGAAACTCCCTAATCCATTTTTTTTGGATTGAGGATAATCCTGACTTTCCCATTTAAAATGTACTCTGAGGGTATTTAAAGTATCACCAAAAGAGAAATCCTCTGGAGGAGAGGCAGAAGGGATGGACTCCTCTGCATCTGAATCCTCAAAAGGAGAAAAAGCCTGAGAAAATTCCTCTTCGTCAGCAGAATTGCTGGAAGAATCCAAATCTGTGCAGGACAAAGCCTCGGGAAACATCCCTACTCATTTTAGAAGGAGGAGGCTGAGAGCCCCTTATAAGAGTCAACAAATCATTAGTCATTTTAACCATTTGGGATTGAGGGGAACGAGAAGTAGCTGGAACCTGCTTTTTCACAGTCTTATGAATGGAAGATTTACCTGCAAGCCTGAAGGATTCGGGAGGCCTGGCAACCGCCAAAGTTGCAGCAGAGATAGAAGGAAGAAGTTTGCTGTCAGAATGCAAAACGGAGGTCTTGGACACCGGAGTCAGTTTAGCGGCTCCGGCTCCAGCAGAAGAGGCGACCGGGGACAGGTTGGAAGGCAAAATGGTAGCTGAAGGCCTGAGGGACTCAGACTCAATCAAGGCCTGTGGTTGTACATCAGTGGACTGCAGGAACTGAAAAGGTGTCTCACTCCCTCATCTGAGGACTTAGCGTTCTGAGGCCTGTCTCGGTCCTTATCCTTGCGTTTCTTTGGAACATCCGAAGCCTGAAGACCGTCGGATGCCATACCAATGAACTTAGGCCAAACTCCAAAATGCCTAGCCAAAATCTTAGCCCGACGATGGATAGTGTGCGGATTAAAGGAGGCACAAAGATCACACTTGGGAATATTGTGGTCAAGGCCTAAACAAATAATGCAATAGGAATGAAAATCTCTGTGTGGAATCTGCTTTCCACGGGTAAGGCAATTATTAACTTTTTCTGACATTTGTTAAGGCAAGAAAAGTGGATCCCCAACGGGGTACTTAGCTGTAGTAGACTTCAGTTCTTGTAGTCGGAAACCAACAAAGGTAAACTGCCGACCGGCACTCATGCATGAAAAGGTTCTGCTTCAGGCTCCACGGCAAGGAAGACTGAGGAAGTGACGTCTGCTGCCTCCTTTTGTGTTGGACACCCTGACGTCCTTTATTACCGATAGCAACCAACGTCATTTTTTACTTACCTTTGGATTATGGCCGACTGAGGGCTACTGGGAGCCAGATAACCCATTTGATAGGACTGCGACAGTGAAACACGATGAAGATCTTGTTATTCTAACAACTTTCCAAGTTTATAGGAGCAAAATTAAAAAAAAAAAAAAAAGAATGCCTCTGATTTTAGATATTTGTCCCCCCCATAGTTTTTGGCTGTGTCCAGAATTCTTGTGCTAAGATGTATTCATATTTATTTATCCTTTGTTGATTGGGTTACTTCCGCTAAAGTAGCCTTTTATCAGGGGAGATCTACGGTGGTATTTTGGTGATGATGGGGAACACTGTACCATGTGTAAGTGGGGGCTATGAATGCACTGTTGGGCTCTCTTATGTCAGTATAAAGGCTAGTCTTCGATGTGTAAGTTTTTTTAGTTTTTAATTCACTTACAAGCTAACAGAGGAATAACAGGTTTTACATCATTATGCATTAACTCTAATCCTCAGCGATGTACCTGAAAATCAAACAACTTTGGACAAGGCAAAAGTATGGCAATTTTCCATCCTATAGCTAAACAGCACAGGTTTAGCATCAACATAGATTTTGAACGATAAGAATTATGATTGGCTCTGACAGTGCCAAAAATCAGAGGTGTTAAAAAGTTTATGAAACAGTTTTGCATCAACATGCCCTTTCTGAAACAAAATCAGCAGTAAGTAGAAAACTATAATGTCTGACATTATTGGTAGACTGCAATTTTCAGTGTTTTCCAGAAAAGCAAATATTTTGTGAAGAACATGGCAAAAGTTTTTTAGTTTGAGCACTCAAATCTGTTTCTTTGAGCTCAGCACTTGTTCAGAACTCATTGTAAGCACTAAATAAGCTACAAATTACTGCAGCATTCAACTTTCCTTACTTGTCTAGAGGAAAACAGTTTTTAATGCTTAATAAATAAACACCTATCCAGGCATGTCTAAGGGTCAACTCCCAGTGTTTTCTCCTGTCTACCTGATGAATCTGGGCATCTTAGGGCAATGCATCAATTGCCTCATGTACACAGACAACCCTCTTCTCCTACCACCCAACACTACAACCTGTGAGAGATGCACTTGTATAGCTAAACTGGAAGAAAAGCTGTCTTCACCCAAGACTTGACTAGACAGTCAAGAGGAGAAGGTAAACACTTGCACCACACCACACTCATCACATAGTCCCTCAAAACCTACATCACCAAAACACACAGATAGAAACACAAAACATACACCTACATTCGCGGAGGCTGTCAATAAAAATCTAACAAAGCGACAGGGACCTCCAAAGCAGAAATGCAAGCAACCTCCACCCCCCAACACAAACCAAATGACACATAGCCCACAAACTCAGTGTGCCACTCAACCACAGCCCATAAGGCATAACATACCCACCACTCTAGTCATAGGTGACTCTAGTCAGGCACATTGATGTTCCACTCACCAGGCTAAACAAGGAGAAAGTTACTGTCAGATGCCTGTTGGGTGCCAGGATCCGCCACATAATGCATGCACTCAGGTCACTACACAACAAGTACAAATATGAGTCTGTCATTGTCCATGTTGGTGTGAATTACCTGAGATGTACCTCCCTGGACTACATGAAAAGAGACATGGAGGAGCTGTCTGATCTTGTAGCCCAGGCAGGTATGACCCTAGCCCTGAGTAGCATCCTGCCATCACCCAGAATGATACCACAGTACAAAGACAAAATGATTGATTTCAACAATTGGCTAAGCTTCTGGTGTCATTCCAAGGAGATCCAGTATCTGTCTGTCTGGGATGACATGATCGACAAACCATGATGCTTTGCCAGAGGTGGCCTGCACCTGTCGCCCTTGGGATTCCAGATACTGGCTAAAGCTCTTGCCACCCCTATAGTGCCTTTTTTTAGGCAAGGTTTAAATGACAAATTCACCACCGTAACAGGTACAAGCAAGCAAAATCTGAGGGTTATGCTACTCAATGCTAGAAGTCTAAACCTTAAAATGCACTCATTCAAGGCACTCCTTAAAATGGAGAACATCGACATATGTGCAGTGCAGAGACCTGGTTCAAGGCACCAGAGAGCACCCCTGCATTACCAGGCTATAATTCATACCACACCTTTCGGCCACCAAACCTGGACAGAAACACCAAAGGTGTCCATATTCATTAAGGATATCCACACCTACAGGCTAGTTGCTCAGCATCATGCATCCAAGATTATCCAAGTGGAACTAACTCTGGGCAAGACCACAATCCAAATTGTAGCTTGCTACAGATCCCCCACCATGACCCAGGATTCCCACTCCTCATTTCTTGATACACTGGAAAATAGGGTACAACCTAACGCTCTAATAATGGGTGATTTCAACTACTCCACCATTAACTGGGAAAACTACTCATGTCCCAACTCTTGTGCTCAACATTTTCTGGAATTCATAAATTCCAATGCCTTGGATCAACTTATCCACAACCCCATCAGGGGCAGCAATATCCTAGACCTGGTCATTACCAACATGGGCAACTGATGTTCCACACCAGAGGTCAATTCCTCGTTGGTCAGATCCGACCACAAGCTAATCACCCTAGACATCCACATCCCACCCCCATTAGGGAAACCACCGTAAAAAAATTCTCCAAAGCCAACTTCACGTTTCTTAAGATAGAAGTGGCAAACTTCACGACACCCATGCTGATTGACAGTAGAGGTACGACTGCTGAATCCTATACAAATGCACTTTATAAGCACTTACACAAGTGCATGGATCGTGCAATCCCTAACAGAAGCAAAATGCTATACAAAAAAAGGAAGCCAATCTGGTGGTCCCCTGCCATAAACAAACTACAACAGGGGAAAGAAATTGTTGCAAAAAAATCCCATGATTGGAGGAACTCCCTGGTCAGTCTCAGTAAGAAGCTGAGATCCCTCATAAAATCCTCCAAAGCTAGTTACGAAAACAAAATTGCCACTGATTCTAAAGACAACCACAAAGCATTCTATAGCTATGTCAAGAATCTCAATGGCAACACTCAGATCTGCTCTGAGGTGCAGCATAATGGCACTAAATATACAGAACCAACTGATATTGCCAACATCCAGGCAGATAGGTTCAGTGCTAACTTTGCCTCCTTTTCATCCCCTAAAGGGCCCATCTCTATACCGGAAGAATGCAAAGTTCCTGTAATCACAGCTGCACAGGTAAAAAGCACACTCTCCAAAGCCAAGAGCACAGCATCCATGGGACCTGACAACATCCCAGGCTGTGTTCTACATGAACTACAGAACAAACTGGCACCCCACCTAAGTAGCATGTTCAATCATAGCCTCACCTTAGGCTTTGTGCCCACTGAATGGCATACAGCAATGGTTATCCCACTCCACAAAGGGGGAGCCACCACGGACCCCGGGAACTACTGCCCCATTAGCTTGACGAGCCTGGTCTGCAAGGCTGTGGAACGTATCATCATGGAACTTGTAAACAGTGACATTGGTAATCTCCAAACTCTGGACCCTACCCAGTTCAGGTTTGTAAAAGGCAGATCATGTCTCCTAAACCTGACAGACTTTGAAGCGGTCACCAAAGCCGTAGATTAAAGTAAGGTGGTTCACACAGCCTATCTAGATCTCGCAAAGGCTTTCGACACCATCCCCCACTCTGGAATTATAGATAAACTCAGTAAACTAAGTATAAATCCCTATGTCACAAGATGGGTTGCCAACTGGCTCACTGACACAACCTACACTGTGAAAGTAGCAGACTCCAAATCCAACTTCAGACCAGTGACAAGTGGAGTACTACAGGGTTCAGTCCTGGGTTCTCTCCTGTTTGGTATCTACTTAACACAGAAGGTCTTTGGTTAACGAAGTTCACAGATGACTGCAAACTAGGAGCCATAATCAAAACTCCTAACGATGTGGACATCCTACAAAAGGGCCTCACTGAGACAGATGCCTGGTGTCAAAGCCATGGCCTCAAGCTCAGTGCCAAAAAAGTGCATTGTCGTCCCTTTTGGTAAAAACTCTATAGCCATGAACTACCACATAGGCGGTAGCCTACTTAACACTGAAAGTATGATAAGAGACCTTGGGAGACAGGTGGGCAGTAGTCTCTCCTTTGAGAATCACATCACCACAGTAGTTAGGAAATCCTTCTACCTCATCACAAAAGGTTTCTCATCCAGGAAAAAAGAAGTCATTGTTCCCCTCTACTCATCAATCATTAGACCCATTATAGAGTACAACGCCCTTTTTGGTATGTACCTCACAAGACATCTACAACAACTGGAAAGGCCGCAGAAATACCTCACAAAGAGGATTACCAACCTCAAACAGATGCCCTACGCAGACCGTCTCAAAAAACTCCAGCTTTACTCTGTCGCATATCGCCTACTCAGAGGTGATCTCTGCCTAACATGCAAAGCTATGTCACACCAAGAGCTGTTGGACATGCTCCACTTAAAGAAATCCCAATCCCTCCGAGTTACACGCTCTAGGGACATAAACCTTGTCACCACAATAAACAGAACATGCTGGAGGGATAGATTCCTGTCCCAGAGACTTCCCATACTCTGGAACAAACTACCTATCTATAGCAAACAAAGCTCCTCATTAGCACTCTTAAAGAAAAATCTTGATGATTGGATGGGAGATAGGAAATTCACCCCATGGATCACTTCTGTGGCTCTGCTCTACAGGGGCACAGGAAAATAATTTTCTTGGGTGGCGAAAGCCAGGGTACCATTTGGCTAGGCTTATAGGCCTTGGGGCCAATAGTCTAGTACCTACCTATGAGCAAGCAGGGGCCTGGGAGATGAACCATTTACAAGTTGCCTGTGTCCATTAGAGACATAGGTGCCAAGCCAGTGATGAATTTCCTGTTTCCCACCCAATTGTGCACTTGAATTGGGTTAGGGAGGAACTGCTTCACATGAATGGAAGCCTGTTCCATAGATCAGGTAGTCTGTGGGATACATACATGTCTCTCCAGCAGGACCTATTTATATCACAGGGATAGTGTAAGTCTTTAGAATGGACAATTCTGGTTCTGTTTGTTTTGTGGATATGCAGGAGGTCCATCAGAGTGGGCTCTGACAATGCCCTGTATGCTAGGCATAGATCTCCCTTCAAAAGCCTGTAGGAGACAGAATACAGGGATAACGTCTTGAGGCTGTCTGCATGTAACATTTTACTTTATTCCTTGTATTCTTTTAGTGAGGAACCTCTGTGGATGTTCCATTTGTTGGATATGCTTGGTTAGGTACATACCAAAGGGGGCATTGTACACAATATGTCTCATGAATGCCGAATACAGTGGATCAATGACTTCCTTGGACAGTTCTGATTCAGATAAGGATGTAGCACAACTGCATAATGTTTGCAGTTAGATAGTTGAGAAGAAGCTGGAGATGAGGAAAGAGTCCAACTAAGTATTTGTAGACGTGGAGAAAGCATATGACAAGGTCCAAAGAAAGCTGATTTAGGCAGTCCTGCTGTAGTTCAAAGTCCCAGAAACATTGATAGGATTAGTGCAAGCTATGTACAAGGATCCAATGACTCAAGTACAAACAGTGTTTGTCTCACAGAAGGGCTTCCATATGAGTGGGTCTGCCTCAGGGTTCAGCTCTGAGCCCATTGCTGTTCTTGCTGGTGATGAGCTACATTAGCAAACAGGTTAGAGGGGACAGATCAACAAAGTTGCTATATGTAGATGATGTGGCACTACAGGCAGACTCTGAGCAAGAACTTCAGCAAAACTGAAGGCATGTGGAGTGAAACTGAGTACAGATAAGACAGCTGCAATGGCAGCAAGTGGGAGAATCAGAAAAAGCTGAGAACTGAGATAGAAGGGAAAAGAGTGGGACATGTTAACAGCTTCAGTTATCTGGGAGGGGTGGTTGAGGAGAAGGAAAGTCTGAATGAGGAGGTAAAAGCCAGTATCAGAGGGGCTGCAGCCTAGTGGCACAGAGTGTCATGTGTGGTATATGACAGAAGAATGTCAAAGAAGCTGAAAAGTAAGGTGTACAAAATAGTGTGCAATCAGTACTACTGTATGGCACAGAAACCTGGGCAGTAAAGACGCAGCAGTTGAAGAAGCTAGAGGTGATGGTGATGAAGTCCCTGAGATGGGTGGTAGGATGTACACTGTGAGGCAAATGAAGAAATGAGGACATAAGAGCAGAATCCAAAGTAGCTCCAATTGCAGAAAAGGTCAAAGAGAACAGATTACAGTGGTTCAGACACTTGTGCAGAAAAGCAGAAGATGATCTGGTGAAGATTTGTAACAGAGAGAAAGAAGGCAAGAGGAAATGAGGACATCCATTAAAGAGGTGGATGGATTCTGTGAGAGAAGACTTGCGACAGTCAGGCATGAGTGTCGAAGAAGCCATGAGAGTGGCAATGAATAGAGAGCGATAGCAATTGATACTACACCTTGAGCCCATGCAGAAAATAGAATAAAGGAGGTTGATGATGACTTAACATTTGATCATCACATCCAATATGTTGTTCAGAAGACCAGTCAGAAACTTGAACTGTTATACAAGGATGTTAAGTTGTCAATATCGCCTTCATTCTTGCTGGATGGGTTCGGAGCCGATCCTCGGCTCTGACTCGGCACTTACTAAGCTCGAGAGCTAATTTTACCAGCTCGAGGCAACCCTATATCCCATGATGCAAGGTGGAGACTACCCAGATCTCGTTTGCCGCTTCACTTACGAGGTGCCTCTTTTACCAGCTCTAGGTAAGTTTTCTTCAATTTAAGACATTTAGTCTCATCCCTTTTAAATTTAATAACCTTAGTTGTTTTGTGAAACTTAACGTTTATTTTCACCGTATTCCCATTAGTGTTCCCTTTTTTTCGGGTTATTTATCCCCTTCCCTAGGTTAGGCCTTAGACCTTCCCCTTTCCTAATTTTTCCTGTCAGGGATTGTGTGTGTGTTTGAGTGTGTTGTATCCCCGTTTAGTTTTAGATTATTGGATTGGGTGTTATTTGTGTGTGTCTGTGTTTCCTTGTTACTTGTGTTTCCTCGACACAGCTATGTCGAAGGACACAAAGGTCTCAGGCTTCAAGAAGTGTGACTCGTGCTGTCAGAAGATGTCTCTGACAGACGGTCACACTTCTTGTGTTTACTGCCTGGGACCTCTGCACATGCAGGATTCTTGTGCTATCTGTCATGCCATCAGCCCAAGAGTCCTGCAGGAGTGCAGAAATAAATTAATATTGAGGGGCTTATTAAAGCCTGAGAGCTCCCTGACTAAGTCGGCTCTGGGGAAGCCCTCGAAACCAGTCAAGCCTTCGGCTTTAAGTCTCAAGCCATCGGCTACTGGTTCTGCTTCTTCTGTGTTGAGATCGGCTCCGGCCGGAGCCGATCCTTCCCTTTTAGAAGTCACAGCATCGGCTCCATCCGGCGCCGATAGTGCCAGACACTCAGTGTCGGCTCCGGCTGGAGCCGACGTATCCTCGGCTCCTTCGGCTCCACCTATCTCTAAAAAGAGATCACAATCCCCCTCATTGGAATCGATACGTTCGGCTCCGAGATCACCCCCGCTCTCGTAGAGGAGCCATCGGAGCCGTTCTTCTCTGTCGTCCAGGCTGTCTGATCACGACCTCGAGAGAGGGGTGAGTAGACTATTAAAGTCTCAGGCATTGGCCCAAATGCTCCATAGCCTGTCTCAACAGACGGTAGCTATCTCACATCCACCTCACATTCCTCCTTCGACTCTCTTACAGAGCTCGGAGCCGGAGCTCCTTGGAGCCGTGACTGTTGTAACTTCGGAGCCGATACCACCCCCCCCTTTCGACTCCGTCGTCCTCCGCTCTGATTTCCTCCTTGAGGCCTTCATTGGAGGGATCCGGGCATCTGGTCTCTCTCGTCGGCTCCGAGGGGGCGAGTGGCATCGGACCCTTGTCCGACCCCATTCTCCCTCTCGGGGCTTCGCAGTGAGCTCAGCCCTGACATCTGCCTCGGAGCCTTCCCTCTCGGTGAGGCCTGGAGTTCCTATCTCTTCGGAGCGGGAACCTTCTGGCCTCTCTGACAGGGGAGCCTTCGAGGTGATGAGGAGTGTACTAGCCCCTGGGCATAGTCAATGGTCAGTTCCATCAGCTCCTCCCACTACAGTGCCTGCTGACATCTCTTCCCACTCTCTTGCTCCCGGACCCAGAGATCCAACGCCTCAGGTTTCCCCATTGGGAATATCTTCCTCTTCCGAGGCTTCTCCTGATCCATCAGGTGAACCTCCGCGTAAGAGGACATGTAAGAGGAAACATCTAGACTCCCCCAAGTCTATTACATCTGATACTGACTTGGATGAGTCAGAGGGATCCCCAATGTCCTCCTCTGAGGATGTCTCTTTCTCAGACATCCTTGAACTCCTTAAGCAGAGGGGGATCTGGCCCTCCCTTAATCCTTCCAGGGACGAGTCAGTATACCTGGAGGCGTTCGGATCTTGACCCTCCACCTCCTGGGTGTCTCCGCCTTTCGACCCTCTTATGGACGTGGTGGCTCGGAAGGCATGGATGGCCCCGGATTCGGTGGAACCTATTCCTCGGAGGCCTTCTAAATTCATTACGGCCCCACCTGATAGGCAATATTTGACAAAAGGTGTCCCGGTTGATGCCATGGTGGTGGCTGCAGCCACCAAAAAGGAACTAGCTGATCCTTCAGTACCTGTCCATCCTCCTAACAAGGATTCTAGGACTATGGACAGGTACGGCAAGCAGATTTTTTCTTCAGCGACCTTTGCCATGCGATCGCTGAACTACTTGTGTCACTTGACCCGCCTTCAAAGAGATGTTCTTAAAGAGTTGGGAGAAGTTTTACAGGATCCGTCAGCTGCTGGGTCTCAGGATAAGATTAGCTCACAGCTAGGAATCCTAAACTCCATTGTTAACTCCTCCATGCGGCTCATTTCTTATGCAGCTGATGGAGCGAGTAGGGCTGCAGGCACAGGAGTGGCTTTAAGGCGTCAATCCTGGATGCGGCTTTGTAATTTTGCAGACCCCTTCAAGGCATCCTTCACAAACTCCCCTTTTGATGGTTCGACCTTGTTCGGACCTCAAGTGAAAGACACCTTGACGAGATGCGAACAAGATGGCAAGACTCTTTCTGCCGTAGGAGTCCGTTTCTCCACCCCTTCAAGACCTTACCCAAAAGGTCAGAAGGGAGGGAAAATGTGGTTCCGCAAATCTCAAGGAGTCACGTCTGACACACAAGGTCAGTTTACCCCCAGAGGCAGTGGGGGTGACAACAGACGCCGCCCTAGGGGCAGAGGGGGTCCGCAGAATCAGGGTAGCAGAGAGCCTCTTTCTGACAAACCCTTCCAGCATCCCTGAGATGTTGCCCGATTGTCCACCTTTGGAGGCAGTCGGGGGAAGATTATCACTGTACCCAATAGCCTGGCTTTCCCTTTCTCAAGACAAATGGGTACAGTTGATTATATCCGAGGGTTACAAAATTCCCTTTATTCAAACCCCAATTCAGCAAAAGGGAACCCTTCCAGACGTTCCACCCGGTCTAAGGGAACTAGCAGTACCAGAGATATCAAAACTGCTAGCAAAAAGAGCCATCCAGCTAGTCCCAGCAGACCAAATAGGATCCAGAATCTACTCAAGGTTCTTTTTAGTACCAAAAAAGACAGGGGACTGGAGACCAATATTAGATCTCAGCAAACTAAACAAGTTTGTAAAGAAAACAAGACTCCGGATGGTCACGCTTCAGTCCATTTTACCCTTTCTGGGCAAGGACAATTGGATGTGCTCGGTAGATCTTCAGGATGCGTACTATCACATAAAAATTCACAGGCGCTCCAGAAGGTTTCTCCGCTTTCGGCCGGTGACCAGTCACTTCCAATTCAGGGCCCTGCCTTTTGGACTCACTACAGCCCCCAGAGTGTTCACCAAATGTATGGCAGTGGTTACGGCTCACCTGAGACGTCAAGGATTCCAGGTGTTTCCATATCTAGATGACTGGCTCCTCACTGCCACCACCAGGCATCAACTTCTCCAAGCCAGAGATTACACCATTCTCATTTGCAGAGGGCTAGGGATTTCTATAAATTTTGAAAAATCTGCCTTGTCGCCTTGTCAATCTATTACTTTTATAGGCGCAAAACTGGACACCGTACAACTTTCAGCAAAGTTAACAGACCAAAGGATTTTGGACATTCAAAGTCACGTCCAGGTGATTCTTCAAAGCAAAAAAATTCAGGCCAGACTTGCTCTGAAAGTATTGGGTCTTATGGCGGCCGCCATAACACTTCTTCCCTTTGCCCGCTTTTATATGCGTCTTCTACAATGGATGCTATTCGCCCAGTGGTCCTTTCAACAACTTCCCATGCATCACAGGATCATAATAACTCCAACTTGCAAAAGGCATCTGACCTGGTGGATATCGTCCCCTCAAGTCCATCAGGGCAGACCCTTTGTTCCTCCTGCCCCAGTCGCCACGGTTACATCGGATGCCTCCCTGATCGGGTGGGGGGGGCATTATCAGGGCAGGATGGTCCATGGCGCTTGGCAACCTTTCAAATACCACCTGCACATAAATGTCCTAGAGATGAGAGCAGTGCTTTTAACGTTGCAAGCCCTCAACGACTCTCTTCCCCTGGGAACTATTGCAGTCCAAATGGACAATATGTCCGTAGTGTGGTATATCAACAAACAAGGCGGAACCAAGTCCTATCCACTGTGTCGAGAGGCTCTCAGACTTTGGCAGTGGGCAATCTCTTCTCAGCGGTTTCTGATAGCAATGCATATCCCCGGGAAATCCAACATCATAGCAGACAGGTTGAGCAGAGCTATTCTCATGCCTCACGAGTGGTCTCTCAAACAATCAGTGACGGAAGAGATTTTTCAGGAGTGGGGCCTTCCTTGCTGTGACCTTTTTGCTACACCTCAAAACAGCAAATGCCTAGACTTCTTCTCTCTCTTCCCCCTTCCAGGCCATCCCCCCAGAGACGCTCTAACCCAAGATTGGCCCCAGGGACTTCTTTATGCTTTTCCCCCCTTTCCTCTTATACCTCAAGTAATTCAGAAAGCAACCTCCTTGACAGTCAAGTTGATTCTCATTGCCCCTTATTGGCCTCGACAGATATGGTTTCCGTTCCTACATCGTTATCTTTTGGTACAGCCATGGCATCTGGACCCGGTTCCAGATCTTCTGACCCACCAGTCGGGGCAGCTGCACCAATCCATACCTTCTCTCAACCTCACTGCTTGGTTGCTCCACTTCCATCCTTAGCCAGGCTTCCTATGATTTCTAATCCCGTCCGGGATATCATAGTAGCTTCCCTTAAATCTTCCACCAGAAGGATTTACACTAGTAAATGGCAACATTTCTCCTTCTGGGCAAAAGCTAGGAATATAGACCCCTATACTGCTCCGATTCATTCGGTCTTGGACTTCCTTGCTGAGATTTTTCATTCAGGATCTTCTTCCTCCACAGTAAAAGTTCAGCTGGCAGTCATTTCGAATTTTCATATAGGCTTTTTGGACCACAACATTATGTCACATAAACTTTGCAAGGCATTCCTTAGAGGTATCTTTTTACTTAAACCTCCGATTAGAGACCCCCCCCCCACCACAGTGAGATCTAAATTTAATTTTAACATCCTTGATTCTTCCCCCTTTCGTACCTGCGGCTGCCTGCTCATTGAAATTTCTTTCTTGGAAGACACTCTTTCTAGTCGCCATTACTTCTGCCAGGAGAGTATCTGAGCTTCATGCTCTCTGCATTCGTCCTCCCTACTTAATCTTCCACAAAGGCAGGGTATCTCTAAGGACTAATACATCTTTCTTACCCAAAGTGGCATTGCAGACTAACTTAAATCAATCCATTGATCTTCCAGTTTTTTTCCCAAATTATTCTGATAGAGCGGAACAAAAACTACATTGTCTTGATGTTCACCGCCAACTCAGATATTATCTGGACAAAACTAAACATTTTAGGAAATCTGATCAACTGTTTCTATCCTATGCAGAGAACAGGAAAGGCCTTCCAGTCTCCAAGGTGACTTTATCTAGATGGCTGTCTTCTGTGATTACTTACATTTATCAGCTCAGAGGCAAAGAGTTGATTTCTAGACCAAAAGCCCATTCTACCAGTGCTCTAGCTACATCTACAGCTTTTCAGGCTAGACTTCCAATAGACACTATTTGTGCAGCAGCCACATGGGCCTCTCCTCATACCTTTGTTTCACATTACAAATTAGACTTGGCCTCCAGAGACAGAGCGAATTTTGGTTCCACCGTTCTCAAGAGTCTGTTCCATTGAGCCACCCAGGATAGAGGTGCTAGGGAGGCGGTCCCATCCAGCAAGAATGAAGGCGAGATTGACAACTTAACATTAAGAAGTTATGTACCTACCATAACGTTCCATGTTAGTTGTCTTCTCTCACCTTCTTTCTTGCTTCCTGCCCTCCTGCCCTCCATCCCCCTAGCCTGGTCAGTCCGAGAAGATTATGCCTCTTCTCTTAAGAGGTTTTATCCTTTTTTCTAGCTAATCAGCTTCTAGTGTCACTAGATTAGGTTGATCCCTTTCAGAGGATTATGATGATTATGATTGTCATTTTTAGTATTGTTACTTTTTCTTCCTCCTCTCCAGTTGGAAGAATATATTGCATAATTTCCTTAGCTACCAAATGAGATCTGGGTAGTCTCCGCCTTGCATCATGGGATATAGGGTTGCCTCGAGCTGGTAAAATTAGCTCTTGAGCTTAGTAAGTGCCAAGTCAGAGCCGAGGATCGTCTCCGAACCCATCCAGCAAGAAAGAAGGCGAGAGAAGACAACTAACATGGAACGTTATGGTAGGTACATAACTTCTTATTAAATCCCACCTTATTAATCAAAATAGAATAGCCACTGCAACCTCCTTTCTACTACCTGGTCTACTGTATGCTTCCTCAGTCTTCACAGATCTATGGTCTTGGCAGCTATCCAAACCAGATTAAAGCTGTAACAAAAGTACCATTTTGCTGTTGATTAAAACTCCAAAATGCATCACTGTATTGCTTTAAAAAAGAATCTAGCTAGAACTCATTATTTTCATTACCTATGCACAACTAAAATGACATTCAAACAGTTGTATCAACCAGCAAGGTTCCAGGCATTACCAAAATATTCCAATGCTATACCCCTGATAGACATCTAAGATCAAAGGATCAGTAGTAAACCCCAACTCACAAAGTTTATAATAGCCATAATAAAACCCTTTTCTCTTTAAGTATAACAAAGCATCGGAATGCTAGCCCAGCTGCAGTAAAACAAATTTTAATTTAATACATTTCTGAAGTTTTATTTCCATTTTAGAATTTGTAGCTGGAATCTGTAATTGATAAGACATGCTGGCAAGACAAGATGTGTCTGGGAGTGAGGACAGCAATTAAGCTTGTAAGCTGTTATTGCTGTGAAGCTGCACACATTTTATATGAAGTGCACAGATCTCACACACAGACACACATACATTTGTATCTCTATTCATTTATGTGTGTATACATGTATCTATATATCTCTCTTTCTTTCGATATATATATATATATATATATATATATATATATATATATATAGATACACACACACACACACACACACACACACACACACACACACACACACACACACATACTCTTGTTGACATACTTTGGTGAATAAAATAGATGGTTGACAGGTGTGTAAGACGACTGCACAATCCCCAGGGTTGGGCAATATGCCCCTTTCCCGAGGACTGTGCGATCTTAGAGTTAGTATACATAATTAACAAGGGCTGTGGAGGATGCAGGGCAGGGTGCTTGTCACCCTGCAAACACACTGTTCGTGAAGTTTGTAAATTCCAAGTTGTAACCTTGGTGCTTGGGCAGAATCATGTCACTGTCTCTCTTTCGATGTTACTGTGTTGACGTTAACCATGTTGATGTAGCATTAATTTGACAACTGCTGTAGATATTTGATGGATGCTTTTATACAGACACACACACATGCACACACACACATATATATATATATATATATATATATATATATATATATATATATATATATATATATATATATATATATACACATATATATGCATACATATCACGTTGACCAGGTTTGGGTTGCGACTGAAAAGAGCCATCAGACCAGTGACCAGTTCACCCACTCAGTTATCAAAAGAATGAATGAATGAATGAATGAATGAATGAATGAATAAAATACCCCTCTCTTAAATTGTCATGGCTGGGTATATGACATGCAGGCTGTATTAATTCATAGCCATTTTATCTTTTGTTTTCACAAGATTAAGGATAAAATGGGTAGGACAACTACTGGTAACTGAATTAATTTGTTCTTTGATGATGCAGGGTTTTACCTCTTTAACATAGCTGAAAGCAGGAGCTTATTTAACAATCTGTTGATCTTATCTTCTTTCAGTGCTTTAGGTGGTTTACTGTGATTAACAGTTTGTTAAGCGCTACAGTTGCCTGTCAGTTTTTAGGAGTTGTTACTTCTCAGTCATTAAGTAGGTGTTCTGCCTTGGTGAGACTGGAATGCTGTTTAATGACTGAGGCCCAGCATTCTGAACTTTCCTTTAGCCAATGATGTTTATTTCACATTAATAGTTTTGTTTATTTCACAATAAAATGGTCTCATTTAACACACTCTCATGGCAAGCCTGATTATGACAACATAAAATAAATGTTATATGCAATAATATGCATTATCAAATATGACAACTGAGTAAGCAAAATAAAAGAAGATATGAAGCATCAGCGTATGCAACCTAGATCGAGAGACAATACACTATATTATAATGCTCATCTAATGTACATACAGAAATCAATGAATGCAGCATTAAAGTCAATATTCTGCATTGAGAATTTTATTATTTATTTATTTGACATTTGTTGACCAGGTATGTCCGACTGAGCAAGAGACCATTTTCACTGGAGGCTGGGGAGAAAAGCTCCACACAGAATACAGAATGATGCATTGTAGTACACAAATCTAGATAAATGTTATAATTACAATATGTAGTACTTAGTAAATAGGTAACAGTTGATACCTAAAATCAACTAAAATTGTGACACATACATTTTAAGGTGTTGTAGGTAGTTAGGTACTTGATACATGAAGCCAGTGGAGGTTGTTAAGGTCATAAGTTGAGAAATAAGCTTAATTCTGATAGCTTATGTATAGGCAGTTTGGTATACAAAAAGTGGGGTAGACTCTCATCAAAATACCTTGTTTACTAACGTACACTGCATATCTGTCTTTAAAATTTCACAGACAAAAAAAAATTGCCAAGCCATGCATGATGGCTGGCCTGTAGTTTGTGGTGGGTATTTTTTGTCTTGGCTCACTGTAACTCCCCCATCCCAATCCCAAAGTCTTTCAAAAATGCCTTTTTTATTTCCTTATAAATACTGCATTAGTGGTTTAGGTAATATTCTTTACTCTAGAACAAATTCTGAAGTAGCTGTCTGTAAATCCATTTTGAGGTCATTGGTAATTGTAAGTGTATCTCAGCTTTTCCTATTGTGGGATATATGCTCTTGTGTTATACACAGTCACATAAACATGTAAACATACACGTGCACGCATGCTCATTCACACACACACACACACACACACACACACACACACACACACACACACACACACACACACACAGGGTTATACACTTGTGTGCTGTGTAATATTAAATTCTAGAAGATCACTGTTTTTTTCAGCACCTATATATATATATATATATATATATATATATATATATATATATATATATATATATATATATATTACTAGGAGGAGGATGAGAGAATAAATGACCACATACCTCTGTGTTGGGGCCAATGACATAAATGGAGAGCCAGTGGAGGTAATACAGGAAAGGATGCTTGCATTAAATATATACAACTGCATTAATAAATAAAAATCAAAATAAATTTTCAAATGAAATGGTGGTTGCATCAGCAGAAATGCCCTACTGCAAAATATTAGCAATATGATGGAAAGGAATTTTACATGATGCTAAGTTGTACAGAAAGTGGTGCAGTCCATTCAGTTAATAGTAGCAACTATCTGGGATGTTACTTCTGAGGAACTAGGACTTGCTCATTATGGACAAAATCCACTGAAGACAGACAGGAAACTGTTTCTGAGGTGCATACTGGTAAATATGGGATTCCCCACAGGTAAGGCTGTGGACACAGCAAGTGGAGGAACATGAGTCATTGTAAGATGTTTGATGAGATGGGTGCTGTCTTTTCTTACAGACTAGAACCCCCTGTTCAGAGGGATCTACTAGTAATTTAGATTGAAGGAACAGTAAGGGATGACACAAGTAGTGTAAGAAGTGCGATGTCCCTGAGTGCAACAAATCAAGGCAACATAATGGTGTTGATGCAAAAAGAGCTGGATGAAAAAGAGTGGCAAATGTAGTCATCATAATGGAATCCTGGTATATATCAGGAAAAAATTCTGAAATTATATTTCTGGCATTTAGTTTTACAGAAGAGGAGGGATGACAAATGAAAATAAATTTTCACATTGAAACGCATGCTGGGATAATCCTAATTCTAACTTCAGATAAGGGCATTCATAAATCTTTAACCACGTAGCATTCCACAAGTTTATGATTAAGTTTGGTTGCAGATGTTTTTTTTCTTGTTGACTAGGTGAGTGAGCTAATCAATAAACCCTTTGCAGTGATGACTTGTGAAGCAAGGGTAATGGTAAGTACAATATATAATATATGGATTGTTTGTAGTTTGTAGAATATATGTGTGTGAATGAGAGGGAGGATAGAGGAATGGTGAGGATGCAAGGAGTAGAGGTGGCGAAGGTGGATGAGTTTAAATACTTGGGGTCAATAGTTCAGAGTAACGGTGAGTGTGGAAGAGAGGTGAAGAAGAGAGTACAGGCAGGATGGAGTGGGTGGGGGAAGAGTGTCAGGAGTGATTTGTGACAGACGAGTACCTCTAAGAGTGAAAGGGAAGGTCTACAAGAGGGTAGTGAGACCAGCTATGTTATATGGGTTGGAGACAGTGGCATTGACAAAAAGGCAGGAGTTTGAGCTGGATGTGGCAGAATTAAAGATGTTAAGATTTGCACTGGGTGTGACGAGGGTGGACAGGATTAGGAATAAGTATATTAGAGGGTCAGCCCGGGTTGGAAGGTTTGGAGACAAAGCCAGAGAGGCACGATTACTTTGGTTTGGACATGTGCTGAGGAGGGATGCTGAGTATATTGGGAAAAAGATGCTAAGGATGAAGTTACCAGGTAACAGTAAAAGAGGAAGGCCTAAGATAAGGTTTATGGATGTGGTGAGAGAGGACATGCAGGTGGCTGGTGTGACAGAGCAAGATGCAGAGGACAGGAAGAAATGGAAACAGGTGATCTGCTGTGGCGACCCCTAACGGGAACAGCCGAAAGAAGATGATGATGATGGATTGTTTGTAATAACCAATCAACGAGCATGTTTCTTAGAAGAAAATGGAGTATCTGGAGAAACTCTACACAAACATAGCAACAGCATGCAAACTTCACACAGTGAGTGACTGGAAATCAGAACGGAACCCCAGACCCTGGAGCATGTTGATCTTTTCACATTGAGCTATCATGTTGCTGCCTTTTTTAAGGGCAAAGAGACCAAGTAGATGATGCACAAGTACTTAAAAGTAATTACCTTTCTAAATTTCATTCTACAAAATATTCCACTATGGTCACAGTTCAGAGTCAGGAGAACTGCTGAGCAATTCACACTGCACTGGTAGGCCATGTTACTCTGCTCAGTATTTAGAGATTCACAGTCAAGCAACGTCTTTGTCAAGCAACAACTTAAGTGCAGATTCTTGTGGCTGAATTTCTCAAAGGAGAACTTCTGCTTTTAATTTATTTTTTTATTTATTTTATTTAACATTTGTTTACCAGGAAAGTCTGACTTGGAACAAAGCCAATTTTCAACAGAGGCCCACAGAGAAACGCTTCAGATGCATGTCATTGTAATGTGGGAGGAAACTGGAGTGCCCAGAGAAAACCTACAAGAATGCAGGGAGGACATGCAGACTCCATACAGAAGGCACCCCTGCCAAGAATTGAACAGGAGAACCTCTTGCTGTGAGGTAACAATGCTGCCATTGCACCAGTGCTCTGTCCATCAAGTGCCCTATTGGCATGCTATATAAAGCAGTGCAGGCTCTACCAGACAACACACAGGCACACAATCCTGTCACTACACAGACATGCATACCACAATGTAAAGGCGTTATTGTCCTTCCTATGGACATATGATCCTATCAGTGCCAAGATTTAGTGCTTCTATGTCATGTACCATGCCACTTCTCTTAGACCTTGATATTCTATTTTCAGTCATAGCCGACTGAGTGGTGAGGATATTTCCTGAAGTTGCTTAGTGGCTTCTATCTTCTGCCACCCCTCTGGATAGGTAATGCATCACTGGGGGTGTAGTGGCGCTGGGTCCTCTCTCACATCCCTCCCTGGCTGTATCTAGGACATACATGTGCACACAAACTGGCATATACCCATTATAGACATTCCTTGACATTTATGCATAGACACACTCAAATAGACATTCTGATACTCATGCACAAGCACACATTTTATTTTTATTTATTTATGAATTTGACATGCATGTGTGCACAAGCACTTGCACACAGACACATACATACACACACCCCCACACACACACACACACACACACACACACACACACACACACACACACACACACACACCCCTCATATACATCTTCAGTAATTGCACTTTCTGAATCTATAGTATCCCTATTCATAACAGCCAAAGTCATGTTATGCAGCTGTAATCCACCACATAGACACTGTGATAGATACATACATACAGAAAAAGAGGCACACACACAAACACAGAAACACACACACACACACACACACACACACACACATACACCATACATATCCTGGACAGACATGCTGACATTCATGTACATGTGCACTCACAGACACACATATATGTACTCTCATGCACACACAAACGCACTCGGATATAGGCATTCATGCATTCCTTGTCAATGTTAAGATATTATTTGAAACAAACTGTGTTAATTTTTCTTTTGAACTGGTTCAGGTTTTCATATTATTGTAAAACTGAATGTATTGTAACCATATAATGATGACCTTTGTAAAATATATGTGTTGCTTGTTGCCTTTCTGCCCAGTCATGGCTGAAAAGAGTCACTGGGCCAGTCCAGCTAATCAATCAGTTACCTAAATGAATAAAATAAATAATTAAGTGCAGCCATCGATACATATATATATATATATATATATATATATATATATATATATAAAATTAAGTTTCATAGTAATTTGCCTTATGCATTACTTATGTTGTTATGCTTCAACCAGATTCAAAATGAGAGAACCGCCTCAATACATGGGTTTTCTTCTCGCCAATTGTTTAGACCTGATGGAAACTGTGTGATGTCTTCATATTTGTTAGGGACCACATTACCTTGAGACAAAGATCTGGAGACAATCAAGTTGAGCTTATAGAGATTCAAGTTGTGTTAAACAGAATTAACCATTTTTATACTGTATAATACACTACACCTCCTCTAGAACCCTTTGCTCAAATAGCAAACTCCTCCTTGATGTCACAAAAGCCAACAACTCAGCTGGAGAATCATTCTTCTCCTATTATACTTCTAGAACTTGGAACAGCCTCCCATCCACTATAACCAATAATAACTCTATGACACAGTTCAAAATCCTACTAAAATCAAATTTAATTGACACTTGGCTTTGCCCTTGTAACCAGGGGTGTAGCTAGGATTTTCAAATTTGTACTGACAGCTCTCAAACTGCTACCCCCCTCCCCAGCCAAGCTACGGCCATTCTCGTAACGGTTTGCTCTTTTAGTGTCGATGAAGAGGCATTCGCTGTAATGCCTCTTCAGTAATATAATATAAATTCACTCAAACTCAGTTCCTTGAATTGAAAATTAACCTGAAATGTCAGTTCTTTGAAAAATGCAGCATGGTAGTTGGGGTAGAGACTTTATGCTTTTGTTTTCTGTAACTAAGGTACAGGTTTTGAGCTTGAGTAAATTACTAACCACCTGCTACCACTAACTAGGATGTTTCATTCACACACACACCCCTACCTACCTCTTAGTGCAAGAAATATGGACAGTATTTCCACATCTGAATACCTAGCAACTGTATTTCGCCTGCCTTTCTGTTACATTGAAGCTGTTTTTACTGCATTTAACTTAATATTGCACTTGGAATCCTTGTTTGTTACTATTTGACTGTATTTGTAGCAAATTCTTCTGTGTAAGCTGTAGTAGCTGATTCATAGCATTTATAAGTGTTTGCTGTACCTGTTTCTGCCTGTTTTGTGAAAAAAAGAAAAAAGAAAAAATATCTCTTGTTTTTCCTGCTTTACTAGTTTAGTCCAGTTTCAGAGTTGCTGATTCCTGGGCTTTGGTTGTAGTTCCTGTGTACTGTTTCCTTGCCTTATTTGGGGAAGGGAAGCTACCTTGCTTTCCTGCTTTACTAGTTTAGTCCAGTTTCAGAGTTGCTGATTCCTGGGCTTTGGTTGTAGTTCCTGTGTACTGTTTCCTTGCCTTATTTGGGGAAGGGAAGCTACCTTGCTTACCAGTGGGAGTGGGAAGCATTGAGCTGCCTTTGTCCAGTTTTGTGAGGTTTCAGCCAGTAACTAGTAGTTTATTGGTCGTTTTGGGCCAGTTTCTAGCTTTTTCCAGCGCCCTGGTATAAAACTTTCAGCTTGTACCTACTCAGCACAGACTCCACGTGGGCCAGCAGAGTAATCCAGGCTGCAGAGAGCTGAATAAGCGACTTTTCTTGATACTAAGTATATTTTTGTTGCTTTCCACATCTGAATACCTAGCAACTGTATTTCGCCTGCCTTTCTGTTACATTGAAGCTGTTTTACTGCATTTAACTTAATATTGCACTTGGAATCCTTGTTTGTTACTATTTGACTGTATTTGTAGCAAATTCTTCTGTGTAAGCTGTAGTAGCTGATTCATAGCATTTATAAGTGTTTGCTGTACCTGTTTCTGCCTGTTTTGTGAAAAAAAGAAAAAAAGAAAAAATATCTCTTGTTTTTCCTGCTTTACTAGTTTAGTCCAGTTTCAGAGTTGCTGATTCCTGGGCTTTGGTTGTAGTTCCTGTGTACTGTTTCCTTGCCTTATTTGGGGAAGGGAAGCTACCTTCCGTACCAGTGGGAGTGGGAAGCATTGAGCTGCCCTTTGTCCAGTTTTGTGAGGTTTCAGCCAGTAACTAGTAGTTTTTGGTCGTTTGGGCCAGTTTCTAGCTTTTTCCAGCCCCTGGTATAAAACGCTAAACGCGAAGTTAGCTGATTTAGAGCGATTTAGCTGAGCTGCCACTGTTGCACACTAGGGCAGTGCCGGTTAAGCAGGTTTAAACTATTCGGCTACCTAAAGTCCACTCTTCAAATTTTCCCTTAAAACTACCTTCCTCGAACTATACTACTGATCAAATCAGCGTATCCTATAACTAAAAGATCAACTCTACTTGACTCCAAGTAGACTATTCTCTATCTATTAAACCTAGCACTTGCTCCTACAGTACTTATTACCTTGATACGGCACTCTTGTCATAGATAGTACCCCAAAAAGGCAACCCCATTTCTCGGTCACCCACGTCCCGGAATCTTTTTAAAGTTTTTCATCTACCCTTCTAGCATGTCGAGGGATCAGTTGCTAGTGTCCTCTCCTGCTCAGCTGGTGAACCTGGGAATATTGAGGCAATGTTTCAATTGGCTCATGTACACAGACAACCCTTTCCTCCTCCCACAAAACACAAATACATGCGAGATGCAACTATACGGCCAAACTGGAGGCTGAGCTCTCTCAACATAGGACTGGCAAGACCAGTCAGGAAGAGAAGGTTACCACACACACTATAGACCCAGTCTCACATAGTACCATTACAACCTCAAATCATACACATAAACACACAAAGACATACTCGAGGCTCTGATCAAAAATCTACCAAAACAGCAGAGGCCACCAAAGCAGACACCCAAACAACCACCACCTCAGAACACAACACCCGCAACACATAGACCTCACAGTCAGAGTGTCAAACAGTCACAGCCCTTAAGGCCAAACACAATGCCAGACACACTAGTCATTGGTGACTCCATAGTCAGACACACTGATGTCCCGCTCACCAGACTGAGTAAGGAGAAGGTCACAGTAAGCTGCCTGTCGGGCGCTAGAATCCGCCACATAACGCAAGCACTCAGGTCTCTCAACAGCAGGTACAAATATGACTCAGTCATTGTCCACGCTGGTGTAAACGACCTGAGACGTACCTCCTTGGACTACATGAAAAGAGACATTGAGGAGCTCTCTGATTATGTAGCCCAGGCAGGTATGACCCTGACCTTGAGCAGTATCCTACCTTCACCAAGAATGATGCCACAATACAGAGATAAGATGATCAGCTTTAACAATTGGCTTAAACACTGGTGTCATTCAAAGGGGATCCAGTATCTGTCTGCCTGGGATGACATGCTGGACAAGCCACGCTGCTTCAAGGGACGGCTTGCACCTGTCACCCTGGGATTCGGATATTGGCAAAGGCTCTTGCCACCCCATAGTGCCTTTTTAGGCAAGGCTCAAATTCTAAACCTACCACCCTAGAACACAAAAAGGAAAAAACTAAGGGTAATGCTGCTCAATGCCAGAAGTCTAAATCTCAAAATGCACGCACTCGAGGCCCTTCTCAGTATGGAGAACATCGATGTCTGTGCTGTGACAGAAACCTGGTTCAAGGCTCCTGAGAGCACCCCAGCTATCAGGTTTTACCTCATATCATGCGTTCCGGCCCCAAAATCCGGACAATACCAAGAAAGGAGGGCGGCTATCCATATTCATCAAGGACACCCACACCTCAAGACTGGTGGCAATGCACGATGCATCGGAGACCATCCAGGTGCAATTAACCATAGGCAAGACTGCTCTGCAAATTGTAGCATGTTACAGGCCACCCTCACAAACTCAGGAAACTCACATGGCCTTCCTGAAAACACTAGAGGGGATAAATGTATCACCAAACACCATCATACTAGGTGACTTCAATTACCCTAATATAGACTGGGAACACTACTCAAGCCCAAACACCCTAGCCCAAAAGTTCCTGGAATTCATAAACTCAAATGCCATGGAACAACTAGTCACCATCCCCACAAGAGGAGATAACATACTTGATCTCATCATCACGAACATGGGAGCACAATGTTCAACACCGAAGTATACCCCTCACTGGTGAGATCAGATCACAAACTAATCTCGCTGGAGGTCCTCATTCCACCCCACCTGAAATAAAAAGACCACAGTAAAGAACTTCTCAAAAGCCGACTTCACACTTCTAAAGACTAGTGTGGTCTCCTTTCAGGCCCCGAGCCGGAAAACAATACTCAAGCCGCTGAATCACTTACAAACGCCTTCTACCAGCACCTGCAGGACTGCATGGATAAGGCAATCCCAAGCAAAACAAAGACTCTTTGTACCAAAGGCAAGCGCCCAGTCTGGTGGACCCCAGCCATAAACAAACTCTACAACAAAAGGAGGAAGCTACTACAAGATAGAGCAAAATCCTTAAAAGGTAAGACACCCTTGATCACTATAAGTAAAAACTAAGAGCTCTCATAAAATCATCCAAAGCAAATTTCGAGAGAAAAATAGCTAAAGACTCAAAAGACAATCATAAGGCCTTCTTTAGCTATGTTAGAAACCTAGGAGGAAACTCCCAGATATGCTCAGAACTAGTTCAAAATGATGTGAAGATTACTGATCCTACAGACATTGCCAACATACTGGCTGACAGGTTCAGTGCAAACTTCTCCCCTCCCCCAAAAGGAGAGATATCTATACCAAATGAGTGCAGCCCCCAAACATCTCCAGCGCCCAAGTGAGAACTGCTCTCTCCAAAGCAAAAACACAGCATCCATGGGACCCGATGGTGTCCCGGCTGTGTGCTCCACGAACTCAATGAGGAATTAAACCCACAGCTAGGACAGCTGTTTAATCAAAGTCTTACCTCTGGATACTACCCAGGAGTGGCGCACTGCAACTGTGGTCCCACTTCACAAAGGCGGTGCCTCCACAGACCCTGGAAATTACCGCCCATTAGCTTGACAAGCCTTATCTGCAAAGCCATGGAGAGGATCATAATGGACCTCATAAATAAAGACATAGGGAATTTGCAGACTTTGGATCCAACCCAGTTTGGCTTTGTCAAAGGCAGATCATGCCTTTTAAACTTGGTTGACTTTTGAAACAGTCACCAAAGCCATTGATGAGGAAAGGCAGTCCATACAGCCTACCTCGATCTGGCTAAGGCCTTGATACAATACCCCACTCGGGTATCATTGAAAAACTCATCAGCTTAAATGTTAACCCATACATCACAAGATGGGTTGCAAACTGGCTGAGTGACAGAACCCACAGGGTCAGAGTTGCTGGCGCCATGTCAGACTCAAAGCCTGTCACAAGTGGTGTCCCACAGGGCTCAGTCCTGGGCCCACTCTTGTTTGGCATCTACTTTTCCAGTAGAAGCAAACACAGGAGGGTTATGGCTGACAAAGTTTGCAGATGACTGCAAACTGGGCCATAGTAGAAAACACATCTGACACAGATATCCTTCAGAAGGGTCTCACAGAAGCGGATAACTGGTGCCAGAGCCACGGCCTAAAGTTAAATGCCAAAAATGCATAGTCATACCCTTCGGGAAAAACAAGGTTACCCCTAGCTACCAAATAGGTGGCAATCCACTGAGCACAGAAGAAGTTATCAGGGACCTGGGGACCCAGGTTGATAGTAGTCTGTCATTCGACACCCATGTAGCTAAAGTAGTTAGGAAGTCCTTCTACATTGCCCACCTTATCATGAAGGGATTCTCATCTAGATCAAGGGAGGTCATAGTCTCCCTTTACTCATCACTCATCAGACCAATGATTGAGTACAATGCCCCATTCAGAATGTATCTGACCCGACACTTGCAGCAGCTGGAGAGGCCACAAAGTTCCTCACCAAAAGGATAAAGGGTCTCAAAATCTGTCCTATGCTGCCCGACTGAAAGAACTCCAGCTCTATTCAGTCGCCACCGCTTGCTCAGAGGTGACCTTTGCCTAACATACAAGGCCATGTCAAACCCAGATTTGATGAATATGCTTCACCTCAAAAATCTAGATCCATCAGAGCCACAAGGGCGGAGACTTAAACCTCGACACGGCTATTAATAGGACGTGCTGGAGAGATAGATTCATCACCCAAAGACTCCCTATGCTGTGGAACAAAATCCCGGTACATGTGGGGCAGAGCACCTCGCTGGCCTTGTTCAAGAGAAATCTTGTCCAATGGCTGGGAGATCGCAGATATACCCCAGGAATTACCTCAGTGTCACTGCTCGACAGAGGCACAGCAAAATAATGGGTATAGTTCCCCATACTAAAGGGGTGGCGTAAGCCACAAAACAATGGGCTAGGCTTATAAATGCCCTCAGGCAGATAGCCTAGTATGAACCTATGAACCTATGAACCTATAAAAGTCTAGTCAAACTTCTACAGTCCACCATTATCAGTAAATAATATGCACAATCTCTGAAGTAGTAAAAAAAGTCATCTAAATAATTCCACGTTAAATAAATCTAACTAATGAAGAGGTTGCTGCTAGCAATCACCTTTATATTTCACGACTTCACCGAAAAATAGTGTCTGATGCCCCAGAGGAATAAATTGCCTAAATTACATTAATAATAAGCTAGTAATATTGCAATAGGAAATGGATGGCAAACTGATAACAGGCTCATAGTTAGTGTCTTAACTTTCAGTACAGCAGCATTCACCCCTTATGGGAGTAGAACCAACAACCTTCTGCATTAAAAGCAAGTACACAACATTTTGTGCTACTAGCAATGTGAGCCGACTTAGCATAATCAGCACTAAACTTCTCTTCCCCTGCAGCTCTCAGTTCCTTGTAAAATCTACGCACTACTCAACTACATCTCAACTTTGCAGCACAAGAAGTCTGGAAAAAGCCAAATTTATTGGGGTGGGTCAAAAGGGCAAAAACAGGAACACATTAAACATTGCTTGTATAATCTTGGAAAGCTGCTAGAATAAAATGCTGTGTTACCATCATACATTTTACTGCCAAGGTCACTATGCAAAATAGTCAGAACAACATACCACTATGCCAAATCACCTGCATTGTGAAAGAGAGGAAGACTGAAACTTAAATGGCTATCATTTAATGAATTCAGTTCTCACCATAGCTGTCAACCTCTTAGCACAAAAGACCTGGACAAACCCAGTAATGAGGGAATACAGCCCTCAAACATATTCAGTGAATTCAGTTCTTGCCATAGCTGTTAACCTTAGCACAAAAAACCTGGACAAAGCCAATAACAGGGTATTACAGTCCCAAAAATAAGGACAAATTTCAAATAGTCATAAACTTAAAAAATTGCTATAAAAAAGGTTGTGTTAGTATATATATATTGCTAGAATAAAAAGTTGTTTTACTATATCACAAACACAGGGATAAGATGCAGACTCCACACAGAAGGCACCCCAGTCAAGAATCAAACCAGAAAACCTACAGCTGTGAGGCAACAATACTGCCACTGCACCATCAAATATGTAAGGAAGTAAACATTCAGAAACCTGAAGTCTGAAATTTAAATGCCTGCCAATTTGTTAATCAGGACAGTCTGACTTGGAACAAAATAAAAACACAATTCTCAGCAGAGGCCCAGGAAAAAATAATGCAGACATGCCTTTGTAACATGGGAGGACACAAAAGCAAACCCACACAAACACAAGGAGAAGATACAGACCCCCCCACACAAAGAAGGCACCCCAGCCAACAAAAGCAAACCCACACAAACACAGGGAGTAGATACAGACCCCCCCCTACAAAGAAGGCACCCCAGCCAAGAACCAAACCCAAGAACCTACAGCTGTGAGGCATCAATGCTACATTGCTACCACTGCACCATCAAATTTCAAGCATTGCAATATTTAAAAACCACAGATATGATACAGATATTGATCAGATCAAATATGAGGCAAAAATCTGAAATTTTGTTTACAAATGGTGGTGGGTAGGGAATTCAGGTCTTTAACACCTGCATACAGGGTACAGGGTTCAAGCCTGAGGTATTCCCTACCACACCACCATGAGTAATCACCAGTACATCCCACCTGGGGCATTTTCTCACACACACACACACACACACACACACACACACACACACACACACCAACCCTCAGTTGCAACTTGCAAGACCCTTGAGACCAACACACACACTCTCTATTACTCACCAACCCTCGGTTGCAAGACCCTTGAGACCAACACCAACATAACGCTTGAATCGAATCCTCCCGCTTTGAATAACGCTTCCCTCGTACATCCTCCCGCTTCAACATAATGTTTGAATAACGCTTCCCTCGAAAATCCTCCTGCATTCAACATAATGCTTGAATGAATCCTCCTGCTTTGAATAACGCTTCCCGCTCGAAAAGCACTGGCCGGAAATACATGTGCGTGCGGTGAGCTCCATTCTGACTGGCTGCCCTTGAGACCAACACCAACATAACGCTTGAATCGAATCCTCCCGCTTTGAATAACGCTTCCCTCGTACATCCTCCCGCTTCAACATAATGTTTGAATAACGCTTCCCTCGAAAATCCTCCTGCATTCAACATAATGCTTGAATGAATCCTCCTGCTTTGAATAACGCTTCCCGCTCGAAAAGCACTGGCCGGAAATACATGTGCGTGCGGTGAGCTCCATTCTGACTGGCTGCCCTGCTGACGTCATCGTGCAGTAAAGCGCGAAAAACAAGAAAATTTAAAATGCTAACGCTACCCCCCTTCTTAATAAGTTGTACTGAAATCAGTACAGAGCGTATGCCTCTCGACGTCCCTGCTTGTAACCATCCTGGCTGACCCTACTCATAGCAAGATTAAACAAATACTGCTATTCAGCTTCATTAACCAAAGTCCACTTTGTTATTGTCAACTATTGTACCTACACACAAACATTCATACATTAAAATAACTCTTACTGTCTTCATCTCCCTGAAACATGCAGAATCACCCATGAGTTGAACCTACCCACCTCTAGACAGTAGTAGGTTCCCAGCATTTAACTCTGTACATATGCATTGTGAATGTCTCCAAGTATTTTAATTTATTCTAGCCACTAAACTATTTCTCCTATGTATCTCACCATGTATATATTCTTACCTTTAATAACAATCTGCTGGCTCTTTTGTAACTGATAACTTTTATTACCTGTATGTAAAGTGGTGACCGAGGAAAGTGTAGTTAGGCAGCATAGGATGGTGGTTTGTAAGATGACATTGGTGATCAAGAAGAGGAGGAGGAATGTGAGGGCAGCACCAAGGATCAAATGATGGAAAATGAAAAAGGGTAATTGTGAGGTGGAGTTCAGGGAAGAGTTAATACAGGCACTGGGTGGCAGTGAAGAGTTACCAAATAGCTGGGTAACTACAGCAGAGCTAGTAAGAGAGATGGCTAGAAAGGTGCTTGGTATGACATCTGGACAGAGGAAGGACGGCAAGGAGACATGGTGGTGGAATGAGGAAGTACAGGAGAGTATACAGCGAAAGAGGTAGGCAAAGAAGAAGTGGGATTGTCAGAAAGATGAAGAAAGTAGACAGGAGTATAAGGGGATGAGGTGCATGGCAAAGAGAGAGGTGGCGAAGGCTAAGGATAAGGCATATGAAGAGTTGTATGAAAGGTTGGACACTAAGGAGGGAGAAAAGGACCTGTACCGATTGGCTAGACAGAGGGACCAAGCTAGGAAAGATGTGCAGCAGGTAAAGGTGATAAAGGATAATGAGGAAAACATACCTACAAGCGAGGAGAGTGTGTTGAGCAGATGGAAAAAGTACTTTGAGGGGTTGGTGAATGAAGAGAATGAGAGGGAGAGAAGGTTGGATGATGTGGGGATAGTGAATTATGAAGTGCAATTGATTAGCAAGGAGGAAGTAAGGATAGCTATGAAGAATGGAAAGGCTGTTGGTCCAGATGACATATATGTGGAAGCATGGAGGTGTTTAGGTGAAATGGCAGTGGAGTTTTTAACCAGATTGTTTAATGAAATTTTGGAAAGTGAGATGCCTGAGGAATGGAGTAAAAGTGTTTTGGTACTGATTTTTAAGAATAAGGGTGATGTGCAGAGCTGTAGTAATTACAGAGGGATTAAATTGCTCAATCACAGCATGAAGTTATGGGAAAGAGTAGTGGAAGCTAGGTTAAGAAGGGACATGATAATTAGTGATCAGCAGTACGGTTTCATGCTGGGAAAGAGCACTACAGATGCAATGTTTGCTCTGAAAGTGTTGATGGAGAAGTATAGAGAAGGTCAGAAGGAGTTGCATTGTGTTTTTGTAGACTTATAGAAAGCATATGACAGGGTGTCTCGAGAGGAGTTGTGGTATTATATTAGGAAGTCGGGAGTGTCAGAGAAGTATGTAAGAGTGGTATAGGATATGTACGAGGGTAGTGTGACAGCGGTGAGGTCTGCGGTGGGAGTGACAGATGCGTTTAAGGAGGAGGTGGGATTACATCAAGGATCAGCTCTAAGCCCTTTCTTATTTGCAATGGTGATGGACAGGTTGACAGACGAGATCAGACAGGAGTCCCTGTGGACTATGATGTTTGAAGATGACATTGTGATCTGTAGTGAGAGTAGGGAACAGGTGGAGGAGACCCTGGAGATATGCTCTAGAGAGAAGAGGAATGAAGGTCAGCAGGACTAAGACAAAATATATGTATGTGAATGAGAGGGAGGATAGAGGAATGGTGAGGATGCAAGGAGTAGAGGTGGTGAAGGTGGATGAGTTTAAATACTTGGGATCAATAGTTCAGAGTAATGGTGAGTGTGGAAGAGAGGTGAAGAAGAGAGTATAGGCAGGATGGAGTGGGTGGAGAAGTGTGTCAGGAATGATTTGTGACAGACGAGTACCAGTAAGAGTGAAAGGGAAGGTCTACAAGAGGGTAGTGAGACCAGCTATGTTGTATGGGTTGGAGACAGTGGCATTGACAAAAAGGCAGGAGTTAGAGCTGGATGTGGCAGAGTTAAAGATGTTAAGATTTGCACTAGGTGTGATGAGGCTGGACAGGATTAGGAATAAGTATATTAGAGAGTCAGCCCAGGTTGGAAGGTTTGGAGACAAAGCCAGAGAGGCAAGATTACATTTGTTTGGACATGTGCTGAGGAGGGATGCTGAGTATATTGGGAAAAAAAGATGCTAAGGATGAAGCTACCAGGTAATAGGAAAAGAGAAAGGCCTAAGATAAGGTTTATGTATGTGGTGAGAGAGGACATGCAGGTGGTTGGTGTGACAGAGTAAGATGCAGAGGAAAGGAAGAAATGGAAACAGATGATCTGTTGTGGCGACCCCTAACGGGAACAGCCGAAAGATGATGATGATGATGATAAAAATGTGCTTCTCTCTATTACTGTAATTGTATAAACTGTATGTGCTTACTGTATTATGTAACTCTTACTACTTATAATTGGAGCTTTTCTTCCCAGGTCTCCACTGAAAAAGGACCTGTGTCCAGTTGGAGTTTCCTGGTAAACAAATGATAAATAAAAAAATAAATAAGTAACCATCAGATCACTCCAGGCTACAGAACTCCCTGCATGCCTATAGAAAGAAACCCCACAACATTCCTACATTTTCTTGACAAGCTCCTCATAAGTAAAAATGTTATTATCCTAGGTGATTTGAACTACACAGTTGTTAACTGTAGGACCTACACCACCAACATAATATATGAACAAAAACTCTAAGATTTTATAAGCAGGAGATCCCTGGAACAGGTTGTAAATGAACCTGCTACAGAACATAACAGCATATTCTTGACCTGGACATAACAGTTTAGCTTCCTGATGTACTGTTCCCAAGGTATTTCCCTCCTTGATCAAGTCAGACCACTAATAAAAAGTTCCAAACCAGTGGAAATAAATATCGTAGAATTCATGGTCCATAAACATATAATCCATCTAAAATGTTATGAAGTCTCTAAATTAGAGTATAAAGGTGTTATCCACAATGTTGATAATGCTAAAAGCTATGCATGAAAGTACTACTCGCACTTGGACAAATGTATCATATTGGCAGTTCCTACCAAGTCCAAGTCAAAGGGGAAGTTTAAAAGCAAACCTGCATGGTGGTCCTTTAGCATTAATAAACTATGTAGTAAAAGGAAGAAACTCCTAAAACTATATAGCAGAACAAACAATCCCCAAACTAAGGTGGACATCACACACCTAGATAAAAGGCTAAAAAGGGACATAAAAAAATGAAACTCCATCTAGCCACAGAAGCTAAAGACATCCACACACCCTTCTTTAGGTATATCAGAAAAATAAAAAAAAAAAAACAACATTGACAAAGCTGGTTCACAATGTTACCACCTACTCATGTCCAGTAGATATCACTAACATACTGGCTAATATATTTAGTGCCAGCGTCATCCTTCAGCCACCTACTCCAAACCCACCTATCCCTGACAGAATCATGGCACTAATTATCACAATAGAACATGTACTGAAAATAATCTCCAGAATGAAGAATATTTATTTAGTTTACATTTGTTTACTGTGAAAGTCCGACTGGACACAGGTCCATTTTCAGCAGAGGCCCGGGGAGAAAAGCTCCAAAAGATTCATTACATAAATTAAACACACAAAAGTGTAAATTCAGAAACACAGAAGGTAGCAGTAATAAATTCAGAACATTTGAATCAAAGTTAAAACACATACATATTTTTAGGATAATAACATGCTTTGGTGGTAGGTAAATACATAATTATCAGGATAAAAACATGCATTGGTACTATCATTGGTAATATCATGTCTCTGGGACCTGAAAACATAACAGGTTGCTAATTAGTAGCACTAAACAAGCATTGATGAACACACTCCTTAAACTCTTCAAATTGAACCTAACAACTGGAATGGTCCCACAGGAGTGGCACATAGTTGTAATGCCACTCCACAAGCGTGTTCCTACCTCAGACCCTGGGAATTACTGACCCATCAGCCTTACAAGTCTTATATGAAAATCTATGAAATACATCACAACAAACTTGGTTATCTTTGATATCAAAAATCTTATTAGACTCAAACTGCAGCAGTTTTGCCTTATCAAGGGTATATCTCGTCTAACAAATCTTGTAAACTTCATTGAGAGGGTTACTCATGCTGTTGACTGTGAACAAGCTGTCCACACTGTACCTTGACCATGCCAAGGCATTTGATACCATACCACTTGCAAAAAGAATAAACACACTGAATAAACCCCAGATTGACCAGTATGTGCTTAGGTGGATAGGCAACTGGCTTAGAGATAGGACTGTCACTGTGATAGTGAGGATCATCCTCTGAGAACATGAATATGACCAATGGAGTCTTGCAGGGATCAGTTCTGGGATCTCTGCTGGTTGGTATCTACTTCTCTGATGTCTACTTACCAAAGTCTCTCTGGTTAATGAAGTTCAAGCTAAGAGTCCTTGTCAAGTCCCCCTCTGACGTGCATGCACTCTAACAGGAGCTTGAATTTGTCAATAGCTGGTGTACTGAAATGGGCTCAAGCTCAACAACAAAAAGTGCAACACTGTAGTATTCTGTAAGCACCCATTAGCTCCTATTTACAGCTTACATAATACATCACTTCAAAATGAAAATATTGTGAGAGACCTGGGTAAAAGGTATACAGTTCCCTTACATTTCACCATTATGTTGCAACAGTGGATAGAAAATAGTTGTACCTTACACAGCTCATAGCTAAAGATATACCTTGCATATCTAAAGATGTATTTTATCTCTCCTTGTATTATGCATTGATTATACCCATAATTGAATACAATGCTCTCTTTGGATGTATCTCAGTAAGCATATCAAGCAATTGGAAAGACTTTAACTACCAGGAAAGACTGGAGGCTTTGTCTCTGTACCTAGTTTCATATAGACTCCTTAGGGGTGACTCATGCCTTGCTTAGAGGGCTATAAGCCATCCAATAGTCCAGTAACTCTTATACCTCAATAAATCTAGCAATCCAGTTATGACTAGGGCCAGAGACCTAACTCTACTCCAACAGAAAAATAAGACTAGGAGGAAGGATAGATTTATCACACAGTGCGTATCTCGTCTTTGGAATAAACTCCCTCTTCAAATTAAGTAATGTGACACACTGTTTGCTTTTAAAAAAGAGCTGGACATCTGAATAGGTATTCACAAATTTACCTCTGTTATGACTGCTCTGATCTTTCTTGAAAAGATAGACAAGGCCTAATGGTGGGTATTGGCAAGGGGGAATGGCCTCATGGCTTGTTTACCTTGTAACTCCTATAATTTTATAATAGCTGTTTACTGGCCACCATCAATGCTGAAGCTGTATACGGTGAGCTCCTACACAATTACAACCTCAAAGCCATTAGCTGCTTGTTTGATGAACAAGGGTAATATACTTTAGAATAAATAAACCCTACTTGCAACCTTTTAGAACTAACAAGTACTTCAAATTTAATTCCAGACTCTACAGACAATTACTGGGGTAGCCATGGGAGCATCCATGGCCCCTGGGTTTTTTAATACGATATTCTCCTTGTGGGAAGCAAAAATGTATACAGTTTAGAATAGCAATTAAATGGGGTGTTGTCTTATGTTTACATGCAATACCATTATTCTGTGGAAATCCTACTACACATCACAGATACAGAACTGTGTACTACAAAGAACCTCCAGAACATGATGTCAGAGTGTTTAGCTCTTTTTTGGCCATTCACCACTACAACAATTAAAATGGTTCAAGTGGATAAAATGTTATAGTTAGTGGATTATTTTGCACAGTGGAACCATTCTGTAATGGAACCTCAGCTGGATCAAGCACAGGTTATCAGCACAGTTGGTTGAAAGCAAGAGCCTCATCAGACCGAAGGAATATCCTGAGCACACTGAGTTCAGCAGCAACTCAAAGAGAGCAGCACACATTAACTCACCTTTTAGATACTTGGCCCCACAAACTTTGTAGACCAGTAAAAAAAATAGTCTGCATTTCCTTCTCGTTTTGCTTGAATAATCTTGACTCAATAAAAAAAAAAAAAAAAAAAAAATCAGCGTTTTCAACAGTTTACTGGGCTTTCATAATAGCCTCAGGCTCTCCATTTTTATATAGCAGGGCATAAACTGAATCAGGATCTGTTTAGATTGCCTAATGATATCTCTGCATAGGTTTCAAATATGGGATGTTCCCTCTTAATGTCAGATTTATCAACTGTATGCCTGTCCAATCAGCCAATAATTACTTCACGAATGCCACAAGGTTGCATTCTTTAGCCTGTTCAGTAACACAAATCAGAGTAATGTTTTTTTTTTCAGGGACCTTTCTGTTCCATGTCAATAAGTCTTTTCTCCTCATCTACAAGTAAATGGCGCTAGACTCCCTGGTTTTCACTTTGCATGCTTTGCAGGGAGTCACAATATTCATTGACGGACGCTTCTGCTTTCTGCTGTCTCATACATGAGCAGTCCATGAGCTCAGTTAGCTATCAGTTTAATTTTAATAATTTAGTGAAAAATCTTTCTAAAAAAGATTTGTTGAAACTAATCCTCTGGGTTGGCTCTCTGCTCCAGGTAGTTCCCCTCTAAATCTATAGCCCTGGTATATTCTCCACTTACTGTTTTGACTAGAGTTGCACTAATGCCTTTATAAGTTCATAGATTTATAGGCAATTTATTTTACTTACGTTTTTTTTTTCTCCATGGCATCCACATTCATTCTAGACTATTCTTAGGTATTTAGAAATTACCTGTTCTGAAGAGCTCCAAAAACTTAGTATAAAGCATGGAGTGGAGCTCTACAGGAAAGTCCTGGTTTCTAACAAGAAGTCATAAGCCGGTTTTGTCTTGTATTAGCTTCTCCTTTATGTGTTAAGGAAATGAAAATCCTAAGAATGTGTTTGATAATTAGACAATTCAAACCAAACCAGTCACCTTAGTTGGTTAGTGCTTAATCCCCTTAAATACACATGGTAGAATTTTTTAAATATTGCTGGAAATAATGGAATATAAAAATGTTTTATGCTGATGTTTTAGTTGGTGTAAGGGGGTTCACTCCATATGTGCTGGGCACTAGAAGAGATCAGGTTAAGGACACAGGTATGCTAACCTATGATAGTCTTGCCTTTGATTAAAATTTCACTTCAGGCTTTTTACAAGGCCTATGGAGTAGCACATTTTATATTCAAAGGGATAAGCTGTCCCTCAAAGGAGGTCATTGTTGCCTTATATTTCCTTCTAATTTACCCATGTATAAAGTCAAAATACTCAATTCTGCATTTTTTTAAGCATGCAAGGTGTCCCAACTAGAAAACTTTGAAAGATTCCTTACAAAGAAGGCCAAAAGCCTTGGTAAGCTGAATTACTCAGATAAGCTTCAACAACTGTATTCCGATGGATGAGTTGTGCCTTGTATTCTGGGGTTGTGAGTGACCGTCTAGATTTTGAAAGTTTATGCCTGGAATCTTTGAATGGAAATGGTTAATACCTTCATGAACGGTTTAAACTGTAAAATCATTTTTAACAATATTACGAGGTTCGGCTTATTCTAGAGCTGTGAGAGACAATAGGCAATGAAGTTATGCTACTGAATATAAAACACTGAGTGCCTCTCTGTACACCTATGCTTATGAAACATGTTGACAAACAGACCATAAGCTTGATTCCCAAACCCATGCATCTATGGATTTAAGTAAAGCATTGAAATAACTAAAGTACAAGGCAAGAATATCTCTTGGGCAAAAAAATGTGCTCAGGAAGAATGAAAGATCAGTGTATAAAGTCTGAAAAAACAACTGGGGAAGTTCATGGGATTATACTGTTTTATGAAAAGTAAGAAGTATACGTAGAATGTAGGTACTTCAAAGCACTGACTGTAACATCTTCCAACAGCTGTATGGCATATTCCTTAGATTATTTGTTATCTTGGTAAGTAAGCTGGTACAAGGATATTTTTCAGCTAATATCCACACTAAAGTCAGTACAGCAATAAAGTACTAATAAGTTCAACTTCTAAATAAACATATTATTAGAATCAGGTATATTTGTGGTAGTCAGGCAAAACAACAAACTATATACATTTTTGTACTAAGTAAAATGTGCAATATACAAAATAACCATAGAGTAAGGAGTGTGTAAAGTCATCAGATGTATTCAACAAAGCATGTAAAATATATTTTGCACTCAGTACATCACATTTCAAACCCCACAGGAATAGGATTAATGCTGAATGCAAATGAAGGATATAGTGACATGAGGAGTTAAGAAAAATGGGATGGATAATGGGGTGGTGGTTTGTAGACAATGCAGTAGAATGTAAAGACATGAGAAGAACATGGAAGAGAACAGATGTGAGCAAATCAAGAAGTTATGTGTCCATTGGACCCAAGTCATCATGCTTTCACATCAAGAAGGCCATGCTAATAATAGTAACTCTATTATGAATTGATTACTCGCTTGAAATGATGTAATAAAGTAGTTCTTTGATTGTGTGGCTCAGATAATGATCCACAAAGGGACTGCAGCTGTGGCCTGTATAGATTTTTGCAAGACACTGAATATGGTACCATGTAAAAAAAGTGAAGAAACTGACAACCTGGAGTAGGCCATATGGTGGTAGCAAATATAAAACATCGGTTAGATACTAAGCCATAGAGAGTCAAAGTAAAGTGAGTAAACTTAGATGAAAGCATTGTTACCAGCAGAGAAATATGAGGGTCAGTACTAATACTAGTCCATTTTGTCATCTATAGAAGTGACACTGCAGAAGATTTAAAAGGAAAAATGGGTCCTTCTGCTGATGATACAAGAGGATTTGGAAAGGATGAAAAGGAACTTTGCAAGACTGAATGTTTTAAAACATGATAACTTATAGGTAACCCTTAAAGTCAGTGCAAAACATACACTTTTAAAGCATTACCCCATGAATACGGAGCACGACTGACGGGAACAGTAGTGACAATAATAGAAGAATGGGACATGGAGAAACTCCTAACAAATGGCCTAAAGCTAAGCAAGCAGTGTGGCACTGTGGCAAAGATGGAGGAAGGGGCATCATCAGCAGAAAAATAGGAGTAAATCTTGTATCCAGAGTTTTGGTAAAACTGTGGATACATTCCCAGAGACCTCAGTGTTGTCAGTCATAGAGAAGACAGAAATAATAGGTATAAGGACAACAATGACATGGTTAATAGTCTTCAGCAGAAGCCATATAAATAACGATTATTTGAAGTTAATATGTACAGTTTAAAAAAAAAGGAAAAAGAAGTGAGATATTACTGAAACCCTTATGTATCTCATGGGAATTCACAGAGTCTAAGTAAGTAATCTTAAATAAGGAGACACAATAACACACTTTGAAAATTGGTGATATAAGGCTCAAGCCAGATATGTGAAGGATTTTTTTTTCCTTCAAAAAGAGTGGTAAGTAATTGGGACAACCTTCCTAGAGAAGTAGCATCATTAAAATCAGTGACAGTCTTCCAGAAAGTGTAGGGTAGACAGAAGGCAGTTATTATTCAGAATGGATGAAAAAGAAACATGGTTTTGATTAGGTATGATCTGCAACTATTCTGTATTTATTTTTTTATTTTTATTTTACATTTGTTGACCGTGCTAGTCTAACTGGATATATGTCCATTTTCAGTAGAGGCCCAGGGAGGTAAGCTCCAAGATATGGTTCAGTACAATAATACAAGTACAAACAAATAAAAAAATAAAATCAAATATTCTAGTAAAAATAGCAAAAACATCAACAAGGGTAACGTGTATTACAGCATAGAGGTTGTAACAGGATGTATCACTGAGGTAAAAAGTCATAAACAGTGCAAATTGAAAGAACGGAGACAACAATGAAGGTTAACTCAGAGGTATATAAAAGGAAATAATCATAGTAAAAAGAAAAAAAAAATCAACAATTGTAACGTGAATTACAGCTTAAAGGTTAAGCAGGATCTAACACCGAGGTCCAAGTATGGAGACATAATACAGGTTAAGTCAGAAGTAGAAAAAAGGAAGTTAGATGTGTAGTATTGTAGCAAAGGATTTACTTAAGAAAAGGTATATAAAGAGGATAGAAATAATGAAAAGAGGTAGATCAGAAAAATATAATAAGATGGGAAACGTAACAGAGGATAGGAAGCACTGGATAGGTAAGTCAAATTTGTAGAGGTAGATGCCTAGTCTGGTTTGGAGCAGGGGCATAGCCAGTATGTTTTAAGGAGAAGTTTAATTCTGTTTTTAAAGAGAGATAAAGAGGCGAGTGAGGAGAGGTCGTTAGGGAGAAGATTCCAGGATTTACCTACAGTATTAGAGAAGAGAGAATCCCCAGCTCTGTTATTAGGTTTCGAGGTGTGGACAAGAAGTTTGTGAGATGAGCGTAAGGACTTCAGATTTTTATAGGGGGTGATGAGGGTAGATAAATTTGGAGTATTAGAAGGTTTGTAAAGAATGTTGTGGGCAATGGTTAGTTGGTGAAATTTAATCTGGTGTTGTAGTTCTAACCATCCTAGCTGTTTTAAATTTATACAATGATGGGTTCAGAATGGGTTGCCTGTAGCAAATTGTGCAATGTTATTATAGGACATTTTCAATTTGCTGAGGTTATTCTTGGAGAGATTAGTAAAAATGGGTGAGGCATAAAGGAGTGTAGAGATCAAATGGGTGTGGGTGATAGTAGTTTTAGCAGCAGGGGAAAGGAAGGGTTTAATCCTATAGAGACTGCAAATTTTTTTATTGACAGTCTTTATAGTATTATTGATGTGGATGTCGAAGTTCAGATTATTGCTGATGGTGACACCTAGTAGTTTGGTAGTAGAGTCAGGAGATATTATAGTACCATTGGTAGATGTCACTGAGAATTGAAGAGGAGAGGACTTAAGAGTAGGAGTGAAGAGGAGGAGGAGTATGGTTTTCTTTGGGTTCAAAAGAAGGCAATGCTGAGTGAGCCATTGTTCAACTATGTTGAATACTTTTTGGGTGAGAGCATGAAGATCATGGGAGGATGTAGCTGAACATAATAGTGTGGAGTCGTCAGCATATTGTATGCAAGTGGCTTGCGGGATAGCTAGATGAAGGTCATTAATAAATACAGAGAAGAGAAGGTGTCCAAGTATGGACCCCTGAGGGACTCCTAAGGTAACGGGTAAATGGGAGGATAAAGTATTATGCCAAAGTACTGCTTGCTGTCATTTGTCAAGGTAGGATTGGAACCATTTTATGGAAAGTGGGTCTAATGACAGAGATTTTAGGATGTTTATGAGAATCTGGTCGTTTACCATGTCAAATGCTTTAGACAGGTTGATAAATAGAGCAGAAGAAAGATTATTCAGGTTTCACTGTCTGTTAATGTAGTCAGTAAAGGACAGGAGGGCAGTGGTAGTGCTGTGTGAGGGTCTGAAACCATGTTGACAGTAGGAAAGTAAATTGTTTCCGATTAAGTGGTGGAGTAGTTGTTTATGGATACATTTCTCCATAATTTTAGCTAGGGGAGAAAGTAGGGCAATAGGGCGATAGTTTGATATTTCTGTGGAATGTCCACCTTTATGTAGGGGGATAATATGGGAGATTTTCCATAAGGTGGGGATGTAACCTTCAGTAATAGTTCTGTTGACCAGTATGGAAATAGGATAGGCTATGGCATTAGATGATAGCTGTAGATATTCAGAAGGTAGTAGGTCTGCAGAAGGAGAGCATGGTTTCAGTTTCTTCAAAAGGGTTTGAATAAATGTGGTTGTGACAGGTTTGAGATGAAAGGGGAGGGTTGAGGAGTGTGAAGGTAATGTGAAGGTATTCGATGATAGTTGACTAGCTAGTGTTTGGATAGCATCTGTAAAGAAGGTATTGAAGGTATCAGCTGTATGGATGGGATTTTTCTGGTCTGTATTTTGAGGGTTGGGTGTAGTGGATTGACCTGGGTGGAGTAATTGCTTAATGCTGGCCCAGAATTTTTGTGGGTTGTTGTGATTAGGTTGTTGATATTGTAAGTAGTAGTTTTGTTTGTCAGAAAATATGGCCTTTTTAGTGTCATTTCTTAGCTGTCTAAAGGTTAGTTGGTCAGCAGTGCTTTTTGTCATTCTCCATTTGGCCCAATATTTATTTCTGATGTGAATTTTGTGTTTGGTTTTGTTAGAAAGCCATGGGGCAGACTTGGTCTTAATTCTAATAGATCTGGTAGGAGCATGGTGATTAAAAATGGCAAGAAAGGTAGAATTAAAGAAATTAATGGCTTAATCTAGAGGAAGTTGTTTTAGGGGAACCCAATTGCATGCTCTTAGTTCCATTTGGACTATATCAGGGTTAAATTTCTTTTTGGATCTAATATGTCTAATAGAGGTTCGGATGGAGGTGTTAGCTTTATATCTGATGATGTAGGTAAGTGAGTGGTCACTGATATCATCAGGGAGAGTTCCAGAATCATAGTAGAGAGTATGATTGTTTGTGAGAATCCAGTCTAATATGCTTGCTTTCTTGTTAGCTTTATTTATTCTGGTGGGGGAGGTAATGGTTTGATAGAAACCATATCGGTTTATGTGGGTGGTAGGAAGGCTACTACTATAGGAATTCCAGTCTAAATTTATGTCGCCTAGGATTATGGTTTCTTGAGGCAGGTGTTGGGATAGCCAGCAGAGGATATTTTCCAAGGTGGCTATGTTATTTCCAGGGGCAGATACATACAGATAATATAGATTGATTTAGCTTTGTTAAGTTCAAGTTTAGAGATGAGAATCTCAGCATTGGAGTGCAGAGGTAGATTACATTTGTAAGTGGTTAATTGAAAGCCAGATTTAAATAGAATAGCCACCCCACCACCTTTCTTAGCTACTCTGTCAAGTCTTAGGATATTATATCCAGGTGAGATAATTTCATTGTCTTTGATGACAGGTTTTAGCCATGTTTCAGTTAGGCAGATAATGTCAAAGGAGTACACTTCTAGGAGAGCATGGAGTTGAGTCTCTTTGTTGTTAATGCTACGTATGTTAAGATGTGCTAGTAGGATAGAGTTGGAACGTCTTGCAAGGGGAGAATTGATAGACTGATTATGATTTTGAAGAGTGATAGGGGTTGCAGTTGGGCCAGGGTTAGGATGAATATCACCGTCCTTTACTGTGAGGAGTTGTAGTAGATAGCTTGGGTTAGGGAATTTGCTGTAGAGAAGTAACACTTTTTGAAATATTGTGTATTATATTTAATGTGTAGTGTTCTATGATACTTTGAAAGTAGGTAGCTAGGTGACTATGTTATGTTTGCATGGTTATGTAGGTGTGGTAAGGGTTGAGAGTTGGTTTGTTGGTTGTGGTAGTTAGTTTCTGGATATATTTGGTGCTCATATGAGGATAGTAAATATACAAAGGTTAGTAGTGGTAGTGGTAAGAGAGTGAAGTAGAATCGGATTTGAAAAGGGATAGTTGAATAAGCCATTGGGAAGGAATAGTTATTTGTTATATATATATGTGGGGATGGGAGTATATAAGGTGGGAGTGTGGGGATGGGAGTATATAAGGTGGGAGTGTGTAAAGATAGGAGGGAGTGGTGAGTAAGAAGGGGAGTGCTTAGAGATGGGAGATGAAATAGAAGTTGGCCAATGGGAAATGTGAAGTGGGTAATGGGAAGAGGAAGAAGTGTGGTTAGAAAGTATAAGAGTAGGACCCCTGGGGGTGGGTGGGAATTGGGGGTAGGGACGGGGAGCGGAGTGAAACCACAAGGCGAACGGAGTGGATAGACACAGAGACTGGAGCGATTGTAGAGGAAACAATCAGCAGGACTGATTTGTGAAGGTAAGTTTTAAAAGTCAGATGTGGTAAAGGCCAGTGAGAAGTGATCCTAGGAAAGGTAGTAGTAGACTAAGTAGTAGTAAAAAAAGTAAGGTGGGAGAACAGGATAGCAAATGCAGGTACAATAGGAGAAATAGGGTAAGTGGCTATGTAATACGAGGATGAAAAGGGAAAAGGCTGGGTAAGGGTGCCCCCTAGTGGACAGACGTAAGATGGAGTTAGAAGGAGTAAACCAGGGAAAGGTGGGAGATTTAGTCGGAGAGGGATTCTAAAGAGGATGGGAGAGAGAGAGATTTATGTTTAGAATGGGGAGGTACTCTGCTGGAAGCTGCTGGCTGCCCGAGCTGAAGACGTAACTTACCACCTGTGGCAGTGGTACACTAGTTGAAAGACAATTCAGGCAGGAATTATTTAGTACACATACTTTTCCTGTATCCTTGATATAGGGTTTGTAAGGTAGTTAGTCTATGAGGTGTAACACAGGTAGTTGTAGGGTTTCCTTTAGTTTCTGACAGGTTAGTGCTGGAAGCACGGATAAAGCGGGGTAACTTAAGGAGGCAAGAGAGACAAGGTAGTTATAAGAAACAGGAGTTAGCACATAGCAAGATTTAGAGTGGATATAAATATTAAACAATTACCAGTACCTATATGTAGACAGCAAATATACAGTGCAATAATCCCTGTAGTGCAGATACAACTAGTCATTCGCAGAGGTAGATATGTAAACATAGCAGTTACACAAATCTTAACAATTAGTCATTCACAGGGCAGATATATAAAGAAATAGAATTTACACTGAAAATCTAACCCTGGTAGCAGTAGTTGTGAATACATATTTAACTATTATTTAAATGCTATAAGGTAGTAACACTTTTGCATGAGATTATATTCCCCTAGATATTAGCAGGAACCAGAGGATAAATGTAAAAGATGTTCCTACCTATTTAAAAGCAACAGTAGTCAGCCATCATTCAATAAACAAGAAGAAGGACTATGCTGGGTAAGGACAGGCTTAGATCAGCTGTAAAATAACACAGTAATTGCTTAACAGAGAGTGAAAGAAACTAGGCTTCGGAGTAAGCGCTTAGAAGGTGCCGTTTATAAGTCATTTCCCAGTATCTGAAAATATAGGTAATATGGTCATGCTCAGAGCAGGATCTGCCTGAGAATAATGAGTAAATAAAACTTGCCATTGTCGGCTTGTTTTAAAGCCAGTGGCAGTCTGTGCTTGTGCTATTGTCGGCTTGTTTCAGAAGCCATAGGCAGTCTGTGCAGTTTTCGGCTTGTTTAAAAAAAAGCCAGAGGCAGTCTGTGCCTTTGTCGGCTTGTTAAAACAGGCAAGTTCTCTTGAGAAACTTTAGAATTGTCCAGTTAGCAGGTAATTACAACTAGTCAAGTAAAGCTGGCTTACAGTTTTGACCTAAAAAAGAACAGGGACAGTCTGTGCCATTGTCGGCTTGATACAAAGCCATAGGCAGACTTGAATGCCTAAGAAATTATCGAAAAGCAGGTAAAATGCAGCTAGACAGGTAAAGCTAGCTCTAGTTTAGACCTAAAAAGAAACACCACGAGGATAGTGTAGTATCAAGGGCCGTGTACAGGCTAGGGATCAGTCGGGACCATAAAGGTCCGTTGGGATCAAAATAAAGTAGTGTTCAAGTATGCAGAAAAAATCACTTGAAGACCAGCGTAAGACACACTGTAAATTAACTACTTCTAGCATGAAGGCACAAAACCAGCAACTATAATTGGTTGTTATTAGGCTCAGGTAACTTAGTGAAACAACACAAGGTTGGTGTAGTGTAGCCTTGTCCAGGCTTGGGAAGCAAACGATGAATGAATAGCTACACTATATAGATGTAGCAGTAACTTTTGTTTTTAATATATAATTATTCGTTTTTAACATATATCATTCAAACTACAATATCAAAAAGACATAGGAATGTCCACTGGGAATAATAACTAACTGTGGACACAACAATAAAGCTAATTAAAATTCCACACCAAGATATAGACTGGGATTATTAGATCCAACCTTTCCTTTCCCCATTTTAAAAAGGAGCTTAAATCCCACCTACTAAACTTGAAATTATGCTGTTGCGTTGATCACACATAGTCTTAGTCTGTCCCACTGTATATCCTGTTGCATTTCCTAACTTTCTTTCTTTGTAAGTAACTTCTGCTTAAGCTAATCTCCTAAACCCTCAGCTCTACTACTATAGCCCTACTGTAGCCCCCTCACATTCTCCACACTATCTCCCCCTCCACTTCCTATCAATGTCTATACATTGTCCTTCTTTTGAACAATAATTATCTTTTTGTTTTTACTCTCATATGTAGTAAATTTTAGTCTACTACTATCAGCGCAACCATTAATGTTCATATTTTTTTCCTTTTGTTTTTCTCTTTGTAATTAATTTCATATTTGCAGTGTTGTTTTTAATAGTTTTTGTCCTGTATGTTTATCTTTGCTTATGTTTGCTGGGGCTCTTTCCCTTTGGGTCTCCACTGAAAATGGGTTGCTTACTATCAATGCAATGTAAATAGTTAATAACCTTTTCCTTTTTACAATTATTTTGTATTGTGATTGTTATTTAATATTTGTATATTGTCACTTTATTTTTACTTTTGTTTGCTGGGGCTTTTCCCCTCGGGTATCCACTGAAAATGGGATTGTTTGCAAACTCAGTTGGACTAACCCAGTTAACAAATGTGAAATAAATAAATAAATACAATAAAATATTGTAATATTGTAATACCAATTAGCAGCCATGCGAATGGTGTAGGGATTCTAAGACCATGTGAACTGCATGTCTGTTTAGATGTTAGCTGCCCCATGCATAGAACTCCTGAATATCATTGCTGCAGAATCACAAAATGTTTGTCTATGTATCCCACCCATAGGGGGCTTTGGTATCATGCATCTCATTTATAAAACAATTGGCAGTTCTAACTATTAATATGTTTATCATAGGATCATAGGAAGTTACTAGGCTATTGGCCCTGAGACCCTTATAAGCGTAGCCAAGAGTTTAGCCCATGTTTAGACAAATCAGCACCCAATGCCCCTGTCCAGCAGGGACATGGGTGGAATCCCAGGGGTATATTTTCTGTTTCCCATCCAGTTATCCAGGTTGCGCTTAAAAAGGGGTAAAGAGGTACTTTGCTTGATGTGGAGAGGGAGTCTATTCCATAGATGAGGGTTTCTCTGGGACACAAATCTGTCCCAACAAGTCTTGTTGATGTCACAGACCAGGTTGAGGCCATGCGTGTGGGTTACTTGAGTGGAACTTGGCTTGTGGATATGCAGCAGTCCCATCAAGATCGCCTTGTATGCCAGACAGGGGGCATCTCTGAGGAGTCTGTATGAAACCGAGTAGAGGGATAGGGCTTTTAGCATTTAGCTTTTAGGCATTTCATTGCTGGAACCTGAGTTCTGAGAGACTGCTTTTCTATCTATCTGGAAAAATACAGAGCTAAGTATATTTTTTTGGTTTTAGAGTTTGTACTGTTAATTGTTGCTTATAGTTTTTCAGATCTCTGCTGAAAGTGTTTTGTCCCACCCACCTTCCCTATTTATGGCTTGTAGTTTAAATTTGATGGCTTTTGCAATTGCCTGTCCCACTGTAGATTTGATATGGAACACTGCCCCAGTCCCATCTCTTTACCACATTCTACCTAATAAACTCCTTCTGCACTTGCTTTTAGTCCTTTTTAATTTACTTGCATTTTTTAAACTGTGTTTAGTCTAATATTGCTACATACTCAAGTGTGCTAGTTTGCACTGCATGTGAATTGTTTTTACTGCTGTTTTAGCTACTTTTCTATAAAACAAAAATAGTGTAAGCCTGTTTCTTACTTTTCATGGAACTAGTGTAGTCCAGATACAGATTTGCTGTATCCAGGACTGTATGTAAGCTTCTGAGCCCCCCAAGCCTTCCTCTGTTGGAGGGAAGCCTTCTAGCTTATCAGTGGGAGTTGTAAGCAGTAGGTAACCTGTCTACCACATAAGGAGTGGTTCTGGTCCAGAAATTGTAGTTATTGTCCGTTTGGGCAATCTTTTCCATCTCTCTCAACTTTCTGATTTGAAAGCCTGCATTTGCACTTGTTTCTGTCCTGTACTCATCTAGTGCAGATACAGATTCTTAGTTTTAGCACTTAAATTTGCTTATCCATGCTCAGCACTTGTTTGGAACTTGTAAGCACTAAATAAGATACTAATTACTATAGCACTCAACCTTCCTCATTACCTAGAGGAAAACAGTTTTTGTACTTACTTTTCTCACTTGCTTAGAGAAAAACAGCTCTTGTAGTCACTTTCCTCACTTATCTAGAGGAAAATAGTTTTTTATTCAGGCATGTCGAAGGGTCAGCTCCAAGTGTTCTCTCCTGTCTATCTGATGAATCTGGGCATCTTGAGGCAATGTAGAAATTGCCTCATGTACACAGACAACCCTCTCCTCCTACCACCCGACACTACAACCTGTGAGAGATGCACTTATCTAGCCAAACTGGAGGTAAAGCTCTCTCCAACCAAGACTGAAGTTGATAGTCAAAAGGAGAAGGTAAACATTTGCACCACACCACACTCATCACATAGTCTCACTAAATCTACACCACCAAAACCAACAGATAGTAACACAAAAACATTCACAGAGGCTCTCAATAATAATCTGTCTAAGCAACAGAGACCTCCAAAGTAGAAAAGCAAGCAACCTCCATCCCCCAACACAACCCAAATGACACATAGCCCACAGACTCAGTTTGCCACTCAGCCACATCCAGTAAGAAAAAACAACGTACCCAACACACTAGTCATAGGTGACTCTATAGTCAGGCACACTGATGTCTCACTCACCAGGCTAAACAAGGAGAAGGTTACTGTCAGCTGCCTGTCGGGTGCCAGGATCCGTCACATAACCCACGCACTCAGGTCACTCCACAACAAGTACAAATATGACTATGTCATTGTCCATGTTGGTGTGAATGACCTGAGATGTACCTCCCTGGACTACATGAAAAGACATAGATGAGCTCTCCGATCTTGTAGCCCAGGCAGGTATGACCCTAGCCTTGAGTAACATTCTGCCATCACCCAGAATGATACCGCAGTACAAGGACAAAATGATTGACTTCAACAATTGGCTAAGCTTCTGGTGTCATTCTAAGGGGATCCAGTATCTGTCTGCTTGGGATGACATGGTTGACAGACCACGATGCTTTGCCAGAGATGGCCTGCACGTGTCGCCCCTGGGATTCTGGATACTGGCTAAGGCTCTTGCCGCCCCATAGTGCCTTTTTTAGGCAAGGTTCAAATGACAAATTCACCACCGTAACAGGAACAGGCAAGCAAAAACGGAGGGTAATGCTACTCAATGCTAGAAGTCTAAATCTCAAAATTCACTCACTCGAGGCACTCCTTAAAATGGAAAACATCGATACCTGTGCAGTGACTGAGACCTGGTTCAAGGCTCCAGAGAGCACCCCTGCATTACCAGGCTATAACTCGTACCACACTTTTTGGCCATGTAACCTGGACCAAAACACCAAAGGCGGACGTGTGTCCATATTCATTAAGGATATCCACACCTCCAGGTTAGTTGCTCAGCATAATGCATCCAAGGATATCCAAGTGCAACTAACTCAGGGCAAAACTGCAATCCAAATTGTAGCTTGCTACAGATCCCCAACCATGCCGGAGGATTCCCACTCCTCTTTTCTTGATGTACTGGAAAATATTAGGATTCAACCAAACACCCTAATAATGGGTGACTTCAACTAACCCACCATTAACTGGGAAAACTACTCGTCTACCAACTCCTTAGCTCAACGCTTTCTGGAATTCATAAACTCCAGTGCCCTGGATCAACTTATCCACACCCCCACCAGGGGCAACAATATTCTAGACCTAGTCATTACCAACATGAGTGACCGGTGTTCCACACCTGAAGTCAACTCCTCGTTGGTCCGATCCAACCATAAGCTAATCACCCTTGATATCTACATCCCTCCCATCTCCCCCATTAAGGAAACCATGGTAAAACGTTTCTCCAAAGCCAACTTCATGCTTCTTAAGACTGAAGTGGTGAATTTCATGACACCCATGCAAATGGACAATACAGTTACAACTGCTGAATCCTACACAAATACACTCTATAAGCATTTACACAAGTGCATGGATCATGCTATCCCAAACAGAACCAAGATGCTATCCTCCAAAAAAAGGAAGCCAATCTGGTGGTCCCCTGCCATAAACAAACTGTACAACAGAAGGAAGAAACTGTTGCAAAGGAGAGTAAAATCCCATGAGTGGAGGAGCTCCCAGGTCAGCCTCAGTAAGAAGCTGAGATCCCTTATAAGATCCTCCAAAGCTAGCTACAAAAACAAAATCACCACTAATTCTAAGGACAACCACAAAGCATTCTATAGCTATGTCAAGAATCTCGATGGCAGCACCCAGATCTGCTCTGAGTTACAGCACAACGGCACGAAAATTACTGAAGCAACTGATATTGCCAACATCCTGGCAGATAGGTTCAGTGCTAACTTTACCCCCCACCCCCACCCCCTAAAGGGCCAATATATATACAGGAAGAATTCAGAGTCCCTGTAATCACAACTATGCAGGTAAAAGCTGCACTCTCTAAAGCCAAAAACACAGCATCCATTGGATCGGACAACATCCCAGGCTGCGTTTTACACGAACTTCAGAATGAACTGGCTCCCCACCTAAGCACCAACTTTAATAATAGCCTTGCATTAGGCTTTGTGCCCACTGAATGGCACACAGCAACAGTTATCCCACTCCACAAAGGGGGAGCCACCACTGATCCCGGGAAGTATCACTCTATTAGCCTGACGAGCCTGGTCTGCAAGGCCATGGAACATATCATCATGGAACTCATAAACAAAGAGTACCTCACAAAGAGGATTACTGGCCTCAAACAAATGCCCTACACTGACCGCCTCAAAAACCTTCAGCTTTACCCTGTAGCATATCACCTACTCCGAGGTGATCTCTGCCTAACATATAAAGCTATGTCAAACCTAGAGCTGTTGAACATGCTACACCTAAAGAAATCCCAATCCCTCCGAGCTACATGCTCTAGGGACCTAAACCTTGTCACCACAATAAACAGGACATGCTGGAGGGATAGATTCCTGTCCCAGAGACTTCCCATACTCTGGAACAGGCTACCCATCTATGTCCAGTAAAGTTCTTCATTAGCACTCTTCAAGAAAAATCTTGATGAGTGGATGGAAAATAGGATATACACCCCAGGGATCACTTCTGTGTCTCTGCTTGACAGTGGCACAGGAAAATAACTTTCTTGGGTGGTGTAAGCCAGGGAACCTTGTTGGCTAGGCTTACGTAGGCCCTTGGGCCGATAGCCTAGTACCTACCTATGAACCTATGGCTGACCAAGTTTGTAGATGACTGCAAGCTGGGTGCTGTCATCAATTCCCCTAGTGATGTTGACATCGTCCAAGAGGGTCTATCTCAGATGAATGACTGGTGCCAGAAACGTGGCTTCAAGCTGAATACCAAAAAATGCATCATCATCCCCTTTGGGGAGAGTGACGTCCCCACAAATTATCACATTAATAACAATGTCCTAAGCATTCAATCAGTCGTGAGGGATTTGGGCACCCAGGTTGATAGTAACCTGACTTTTGACCACCATGTTGCTTCCATGGTACTGAAACCCTTCTACATGGCTCACCTCATAAGTAAGAGTATCTCATCCAGGGACAAGGAGGTCGTAACATCCCTGTATTCTTCCCTTATAAGGCTCATTACTGAGTACAATGCACCTTTCGGCATGTACCACGCAAAGCACATGCAGTAGCTGGAGAGACCACAGAGGTTCCTCAGCAGGAGAATCCAGGGCCTCAGATAGCAACCATACACAGATAGGTTCATAGGTAGGTACTAGGCTATCGGCCCAAGGGCCTATCTATGTAAGCCTAGCTAACAAGGTTCCCTGGCTTATGCCACCCAAGAAAGTTATTTTCCTGTGACACTCTCGAGTAGAGACACAGAAGTGATCCCCAGAGTGTATTTCCTATTTCCCATCCACTCATCAAGATTTTTCTTGAAGACTGCTAATGAAGGACTTTGCTTGACAAAGATGGGTAGCCTGTTCCGGAGTATGGGAAGTCTCTAGGACAGGAATCTATCCCTCCAGCATGTCCTGTTTATTGTGGTGACAAGGTTTAGGTCCCCAGAACATGTAGCTCAGAGGGATTGGGATTTCTTTAGGGGTAGCATGTCCAACAGCTCTGGGTTTGACATAGCTTTGTATGTTAGGCAGAGATCACCTCGGTGTAGGTGATATGCTATGGAGTAAAGCTGGAGTTTTTTGAGACGGTCAGTGTAGGGTATTTGTTTGAGGTCAGTAATCCTCTTTGTGAGGTACTTCTGTGGCCTTTCCAGCTGCTGCAGATGTCTTGTGAGGTACATTCCAAAAGGGGCATTGTACTCTATAATGGGTCTAATTCATTAGCCAGAGGCCTTCTGTGTTAGCCTGTACTTCAGAGAAGTAGATACCAAACAGGACAGGTCCCAGGACTGAACCTTGTGGTACTCCACTTGTCACTGGTTTGAGGTCAGATTTGGAGTCTGCAACTTTTACAGTGTGGGTTCTGTCAGTGAGCCAGTTGGCAACCCATCTTGTGACGTAGGGATTTATACCTAGTTTAGTGAGTTTAGCTATAATTCCAGAATGGGGGATGGTGTCGAAAGCCTTGGCGAGGTCAAGATAGGCTGTGTGAACCACCTTACCCTCATCTACGGCTTTGGTTACTGCCTCAAAGAAGTCGATCAGGTTCAGGAGGCATGAGCTGCCTTTCACAAACCCGAACTGGGTGGGATCCAGAGTTTGGGGGTTACTAATGTCTTTGTTTATGAGTTCCATGATGATATGTTCCATGGCCTTGCAGACCAGGCTCATCAGGCTAATAGGTTGATAGTTCCCGGGATCAGTGGTGGCTCCCCTTTGTGGAGTGGGATAACTGCTGCTGTGCACCATTGAGTGGGCACAAAGCCTGATACGAGGCTATTATTGAACATGGTGCTTAAGTGGGGAGCCAGTTCATTCTGAAGTTCATGTAAAACGCAGCCTGGGATGTTGTCTGGTCCCATGGATGCTGTGTTTTTGGCTTTAGAGAGTGCAGCTTTTACCTGCGTAGTTGTGATTACAGGGACTCTGCATTCTTCCTGTATAGATATGGGCCCTTTAGGGGGTGGGGGGGTAAAGTTAGCACTGAACCTATCTGCCAGGATGTTGGCAATATCAGTTGGTTCTGTAATTTTCATGCCGTTGTGCTGTAACTCAGAGCAGATCTGGGTGTTGCCATTGAGATTCTTGACATAGCTATAGAATGCTTTGTGATTGTCCTTAGAATTAGTGGCAATTTTATTTTCGTAGCTAGCTTTGGAGAATCTTATAAGGGATCTCAGCTTCTTACTGAGGTTGACCAGGGAGCTCCTCCATTCATGAGATTTTACTCTCTTTTGCAACAGTTTCTTCCTTCTCTTGTACAGTTTGTTTATGGCAGGGGACCGCCAGATTGGCTTCCTTTTTTTGGAGGATAGCATCTTGGTTCTGTTTGGGATAGCACGATCCATGCACTTGTGTAAGTGCTTATAGAGTGCATTTGTGTAGGATTCAGCAGTCGTAACTGTATTGTCCATCTGCATGGGTGTCATGAAGTTCACCACTTCTGTCTTAAGAAGCATGAAGTTGGCTTTGGAAAAATATTTTACTGTGGTTTCCTTAATGGGGGGTGTGGGCGGGATGTGGATATCAAGGGTGATTAGCTTATGGTCTGATCAGACCAACGAGGAGTTGACTTCAGGTGTGGAACACCGGTCACCCATGCTGGTAATGACTAGATATAGGATATTGCTGCCCCTGGTGGGGGTGTGGATAAGTTGATCCAGGGCATTGGAGTTTATGAATTCCAGAAAGCGTTGAGCTAAGGAGTTGGTAAACGAGTAGTTTTCCCAGTTAATGGTGGGTTAGTTGAAGTCGCCCATTATTAGGGTGTTTGGTTGAACCCTAACATTTTCCAGTACATCAAGAAAAGAGGAGTGGGAATCCTGGGACATGGTGGGGGATCTGTAGCAAGCTACAATTTGGATTGCAGTTTTGCCCAAAGTTAGTTGCACTTGGATAACCTCGGATGCATTATGCTGTGCAACTAGCCTGGAGGTATGGATATCCTTAATGAATATGGACACACCTCTGCCTTTGGTGTTTTGTTCCAGGTTACATGGCCGAAAAGTGTGGTATGTGTTATAGCCTGGTAGTGCAGGGGTGCTCTCTGGAGCCTTGAACCAGGTCTCAGTCACTGCACAGATATAGATGTTCTCCATTTTAAGGAGTGCCTCGAGTGAGTGAATTTTGAGATTTAGACTTTTAGCAGTAGCATTACCCTCAGTTTTTGCTTGCCTGTTCCTGTTACGGTGGTAAATTTGTTATTTGAACCTTGCCTAAAAAAGCACTATAGGGGCAGCAAGAGCCTTAGCCAGTATCCAGAATCCCAGCGGCGACAGGTGCAGGCCATCTGTGCAAAGCATCGTGGTCTGTTGACCATGTCATCCCAAGCAGACAGATACTGGATCCCCTTAGAATGACACCAGAAGCCTAGCCAATTGTTGAAGTCAATCATTTTGTCCTTGTACTGCGGTATCATTCTGGGCGATGGCAGAATGCTACTCAGGGCTAGGGTCATACCTGCCTGGGCTACAAGATTGGAGAGCTCTTCTATGTCTCTTTTCATGTAGTCCAGGGAGGTATGTCTCAGGTCATTCACACCAACATGGACAATGACAGAGTCATATTTGTACATGTTGTGGAGTGACCTGAGTGCGTGGGTTATGTGGCGGATCCTGGCACCCGACAGGCAGCTGACAGTAACCTTCTCCTTGTTTAGCCTGGTGAGTGGGACATTAGTGTGCCTGACTATAGAGTCACCTATGACTAGTGTGTTGGGTACGTTGTTTTGTCTTACTGGATGTGGTTGAATGTCAAACTGAGTCTGTGGGCTATGTGTCATTTGGGTTGTGTTGGGGGATGGAGGTTGCTTGAGTTTCTGCTTTGGAGGTCTCTGTTGCTTAGACAGATTATTATTGAGAGCCTCCGCAAATGTTTTTGTGTTACTATGTGTGGATTTTGGTGGTGTAGATTTAGTGAGACTATGTGATGAGTGTGGTGTGGTGCAAATATTTACCTTCTCCTCATGACTGTCAAGTTGAGTTTTGGTTGGAGAGAGCTTTACCTCCAGTTTGCTAGATAAGTGCATCTCTCACAGGTTGTAGTGTTGGGTGGTAGGAGGAGAGGGTTGCCTGTGTACGAGGCAATTTCTACTTTGCCTCAAGATGCCCAGATTCATCAGATAGACAGGAGAGAACACTGGCAGCTGACCCTTGGACATGCCTGAATAAAAAACTATTTTCCTCTAGATAAGTGAGGAAAGTGAGTACAAGAGCTGTTTTTCTCTAAGCAAGTGAGAAAAGTAAGTACAAAAACTGTTTTCCTCTAGGTAATGAGGAAGGTTGAGTGCTATAATAATTAGTAGCTTATTTAGTGCTTACAAGTTCTGAACAAGTGCTGAATTTGAATAAGCAAATTTAAGTGCAAAAACTAAGAATCTGTATCTGCACTAGACAGTTACAGGACAGAAACAAGTGCAAATGCAGGCTTTCAAATCAGAAAGTTGAGATAGATGAAAGAGATTGCCCAAACGGCCAATAACTACAATTTCTGGGCCAGAACCACTCCTTATGTGGTAGACAGGTTACCTAGTGCTTACCACTCCCACTGATAAGCTAGAAGGTTTCCCTCCAACACAGAAAGGCTTGAGGGGCTCAGAGTGTCCTGGATACAGCAAATCTGTATCTGGAACACTAGTTACAGGCAAAATAGGAAACAGGCTTACAGTTTTTTTTTTTTTTTTTTTTTTTTACAGAAAAGTAGCAAAAACAGTAGTAAAAACAATTAACAGGAAGTGCAAGCTAGCACACTTGAGTATGTAGCAATATTAAACCAAACACAGTTTAAAAAATGCAATTAAATTAAAAAGGACTAAAGCAAGTGCAAAAAGAGTTTATTAGGTAGAATGTGGTAAAGAGATGGGACTGGGGGAGTGTCCCAGATCAAATCTACAGTGGGGCGGGCAACTGCAAAAGCCACCAAATTTAAACTACAAGCCAAAAATAGGGAGGGTGAGTGGGACAAAACAGTTTCAACAGAGACCTAAGCAACAACTAACAGTACTAGCACACTGGTTTTGGCCTGCACCTCAGAAAAATATTTCCTCATAGAAAAGTATAGAAGTCTATAGACAATGAATATACAGTGCTTGTACCTCAAGAGTGATTCATTCCATCTGGTTCTTTTTTTACTTTTTCCTCCATGGTTGTACAGCTGTGAAGTTAGTACGTTTAAGTAAGGAGGGTGTGGGGGTCTAAGCCCCCCTCACATGGGGACATACCTCTCATCCTCTTAGAGCAAGAACTCTGGACAAAGCCTGACATAATGGGGGGGCCCAAAAATAGGGACACACTTTAAATATTGCTCTTATAAACTTCGAATGTTGCTAGAATAACAGGATTTGTGTTAGCATGCATTTTCTGGAAGATTTGAAGTCTGAAACTGAAATGCATGCTATTATTTAGTGACTTTGATCCTTAGATTGTCCCAGTGATTTGTCAAAAAAAACTATTTTTATGAGGAACAGACCAAAAATATGTGACAAAAATCTGGACATTCTGCAAAAATATGTCTGTACAGTTGAGAGGTATGTGTGGTGATTGCAGGTAGGCTTGCACCCTGCAAAAATCAACTTTTTGGGTTACATTTACTCTAATGAAGTTTTCTATGAAATAAAGTTCTACAAAATGATTTTCAGTAAATTTGTTTCCGTGATCAGTGATTCTATGAAGTCCGATCCAGTAAAAACAATCATAATCCATTCACCTACATTCCTTCAGTTTTGGACACAACCAATAAAATAAGCATCCATTATTTTTCACCTATGAGCATCTCATTATAGATCCTGGAAACATCTTTCTCTAAATATGTGTTGTAAAATAACTCCACAGTGGGATGGATGGAGCTTTTCCCCTTGTGATGAGTCTCTGGCTTCCCATACAGCTATATTTCATCCCAAGCTTTTAATTCACTTATTCATTGTATTATTACATGGTCTGTTGCATTTTTCATAAAAAAAATGTTAGTTTGGAAACTAGCCCTCTTCTGGGGGTTGCTGACTTGCTATTTAATATAATCTCTTTTAGCTGTAATTTTGAGCATTTTGTTATATCTTAACTGATCTATTAACACAGTTTTTATCATCCATGTAATATAAATCAATGTTTCTTGTGTAGTGTATATATTGGGTTTTTGGAGATTTGCAAAATTCTCTAATTCTATAACTGTTCAATATAATTTCTAGTGTCAGAATGCCAGACTTGCCGCCTAGCATTCTTTAAAGACTTTCCCTCTCCTTATTTGTGTCCCCCTCTCATGTGTAAGAGATATTTTTCTAATTTAATAACCAGAATGATGGTGAGCCACATTTTAAACTTTGACAGTTGAGTAACCGGATCTCTGAGATACACATTAAACTCATAATATTGAGAACTTGGACTTTTGTTAAGACTGCTGCCTTCATTGAGAGTAAGCACTTTTTGCATTCTGCTTATGTGGGCCTTTGGAAAAACATAGGATCATAGGACGTTACTAGACTAATGGCCCTAGGGCCCTTACAAGCCTAGCCAAGTTCTTACCCTTATTTCCACGATCAGCACCTATTGCCCCTGTCCAAGGGGGACACAGGTGGGACTACCGGGGTGAATTTATGGTCACCCATCCAATCATCCAGATTGCATTTGAAGAAGGCCAAAGAGGTGCTCTGTTTCACATGAAGTGAGAGTCTGTTCCAAAGGTGTGGTAAACTCTGGGAGACAAATCTGTCCCTCCGGCAGGTTTTATTAATGTCGCATACCAGGTTAAGGTCTTTTGAGCAAGTTACTCATGTACCATTTGACTTATGCAGCATTTCCAATAAAGCAGAGTCAGAGATTGCCTTGTATGCAAGGCAGAGATCACATCTGAATAGTCTTCATGAAACAGAATAAAGTGACAATGATTGCAGACAATCCCCATAGGACAAATGCTGAAGACCTTGAATTTTCCTTGTGAGGAACATTTGTGATTTCTGTAATTGCTGTAGGTGCTTGGAAAGGTACATACCAAAAGGAGTGTTGTATTCAATTATTGGCCAGATGAAGGAAGAATACAGGGAGGTTATAACTTCTTTTTTTTTTTTTTTTTCTGGAGGCAATGCCCTTACTTATGAGATGAGCAATATAGAATGCCCTTCTTACCACTGTGGAGACATGGTGGTCAAAGGTAGGGTTGCTGTCAACCTGTGTGCTCAGGTCTCTCACCACTGAGTGCATACTTAAGGTGTTGCTACTGATGTGGTAGTTAGCAGGAACATTGCTTTTACTGAAAGGAATGATGGCACATTTTTTTGCATTGAGTTTAAGGCCATGACTTTGGCACCAATCATTTGTTTGTGTAAGACCCTCTTGTTGGATGTTGACATCATTTGGAGATTCTATGACCACTCCCAGTTTGCAGTCATCAGCAAACTTTGTCAGCCACAGACCTTTAGTTTTTGCTTGTACTTCGGAGAAATAGATTCCAAACAGTAGAGGTCCCGGGACTGATCCATGTAGAACACCACTGATTCCAGGTCTGCTGTTGGAGATAGAACTCGGGAGTTCTATCAGCGAGCTAAAGTTATTTGAACTGGCCTTTGATTTACCTTAAACCTTTTTATTCTCCATATATCCAATACAAAAAACTTAGTTAGGTTGCCTGCATGAATTTATTAATGTTTGACAGAGCTACGTTCTGCCGTGTTCGTTGAGTATATTAGATTACTACTGTCAGCACTTTAATTTCATATACACATTTTAAGTAGACACAAATAAAAGCTCATGTCTTCCTTTTCAGGCACTTAATAGCGCTCACCTTCAAAATCAAGCATGGCTGAATATGACAATCCTGGTGTAAAGTTGTGTCTACCCATCCAATCATCAGGACTAGTCTTAAAGGTAGTCAGAGCAGTAGTTCATTTGACATGTGATGGTACCTTATTCTATAGGATCTGAGAATACATTGAGTTAGAAACCTATCCCTCCAGTGTCTTGCTTCTTGTTGGTGTAGATTTAGTTCCCTAGTGTGGTGCTTATAGAGACACTGGTTTTGTGAAGAAGGAGGCCAAATAGGATTAGGTCTTTCATGGCCTGAAAAGCAAAACATAGGACACCTCTGAGTAGCCTGTAGGTCTGTGAGTGTAAAGAAAGTTGTACTAATCTATCTGGATAGTTGAAATATTTAAGACATTTGATTTTCTTGGTAAGGTATCTTTGGGATCTTTCTAGTTGAGCAATATGCTTCAATTTATACATATCAAAGGGGGCATTTCTTTCAATGAGGTCTGATAAGGAAAAAGTACAGCGGTAGGATGACTTTTTTGAATCTTGAAGACATTCCATTGGAAATGAACTGGGCTAGATAGAGGAATTTCGTGATTATGGTGGAAACATGAAGGTTGAATGAGATAGAATCATCCATCTACACACCCAGGTCTCTTATGACAGTATTTGTCAGAAGAGGAATACCATTTAAAACATATAAGGTGGGAACAGTTTTTTTACTGAATGCTACAATATGGCACCTTTTTTTTTTTTGCATTTAACTTTTGACCATTTTAAGTACACCAGGAATGCACATATTTCAGCCCTTGGCTGGAGCTGCCTAGTATCAGAAGATGAGCAGATAACAGTACCCAGTTTGCAATCATCAGCAAAGTTGGTCAACTACATTTCAGAGATATTTGACTGGATGCAAGCAAAATAAATGCCAGACAAGGGAGGGTCCAACACTGATCCTTGTCCTACCCCACTAGTTATAATTTTATGTTCAGAGAGGGTAAGAGTTAGGCTCCCAAATGAAATGATGGCACTTGTAACATTGAGTGCCAGCACACTGAAAAAAAGGACTGAAAATCTAGAAGAAGAGCGAATCTAGAACATCTCTCTTCTGTTTTAAACTTTTTTTTTTTGCAGAGGGGCAAGCACCCACACATCTAAATGTATATATATCAACTCCAAGTTTACCATACCTTGCGGAAGAGAGAATATTCTGAGAAATAGCGATCTCAGACTTGGTATATGTAAGTTCATTTTTTTTGGCCATTCAGTCTCAATATTGCAAGTCTTACAAATGCAGGTCCTGACCTTTCAAATGGTTACCTGTCAGCAACTCACACAGCCTGAGATCCATCAGATAGCCAAGTTGTAATCCAGTGGATAATATAGGGATTTATATTATTTTTGTCTAATTGTTTAACAATCCCAGCATACCAAAAGCCCTTGGCCAGATAGAGATAAGCAATGTCCACTGAGTGACCACTATCCACAGCCTCAGTAACCTTTTCAATGAGGCTTACTAAGCTCAGGTGACAGGACCTGTCCTTCAGAAAAACAAACTGATTAGGATCTAGATCAATTATGTTTCCTTTGTCTGCATAAATGAGTTCTGCTATGATATGTTCTATGGCTTTGCATATATGTCTGGGGAGACTGATGGATCTGTAATTGCCTGAAAGTCTAAGACACCCTTTTATAGGGGAGTCACAGTAGCTGTTCTCCAGGTATCAGTGACAAACCCTGTGGATAGGCTGAGGCTGAAATGTTTAAGTAGAGGCTCATATAGTACATTCTCACTGATGTGAATGCAGCCTGGTATGTTGTCTTGTCCCTTGGAAATATTACTTTTAGTTTTTGACACGGATCTTAAGACTTGTTCCAAAGTGATTTCAGTGGAGACTAAATTTTCATGGATAGGGGGCAACATTGTGGATATGTGGGGTAAATGTAGCACTACGTTTGTCTTAGGTTCATAGATTAGTACTAGACTAACTGCCCCTAAGGGCCATTTTAAGCCTAGTCAGTTACTTCATGTGAAAATCAAACCCTGCACCCTGTGTTTGTAAGGTAAACACCTTAACCATTATACCAACCTAGAAGTCTTTTAATATATTGGCTGCATCTTTGGGAATGGAATATGTGATATCATTATACATAAGCTCATTGCATTGTCAGACATTATTCCTTAATTTCCTGACATAACTGACAAAAGATTTGTAGTTTCCTTTGCTGTGTGCAGCGTCCTCAAGCTTGTACTCTGCTTTACATGTTGTAATAGTACTCTTAAATTCCTTGCTGGTCTGTTTCAGTGTAGTCTTGAGATAAGGGGATGGTGATTTCTTGCATGTTATCGTTAATTTTGCAATTTTGTTATACAATGTATTAATGCAGGAGTTCCACCAGCGAGGTTTATTTACCTTTATATTTAGTACAGGCAGGTACTGACTTTTCTGTGCAGCTGTTTAAGTGTTGGTAAAAGTCAGAGGTGAATATGGAGTGGTTGCTGTAGGGTCAGTTTGCAGGGGATTACTGGGAATTTTGCATAGATCTTCTACAAGCTTTAGTAGGTTTCCCTTGGTGAAGACCTAAAGATTCCTAAAGTTTCCTTTGGTGTTGAGGTGGTACCACTAAGCTTGATAGAGAAGATAACTGACTTGTGGTCAGATTTAACTAGGATTAAGAGATGTGTAGTAGAGTAATGGTAAGGGCTAGGTTGGTAAGGACCAGTTCAAAGATATAGGAGCCTGTAATTGGAAGTTTTACAATCTATTCTAGTGCATCTGTATTAACAAATTCAAGGAAAATGCTGAGCATATCCATTTCTAGAAGTGTAAGTGTGCCAATTAATGCTTGGGTAATTGAAATCCCCTAGCAGGACTGAATTTGGTTTGACAGTTAACTCCTCAGTGGCATTAGGGTAATCTCTTTTGAAATCACTGATGGGAATATGTAGCAAGCAATGAAGTAATAGTTGGATCTCCAGGTGATCCAAGTTAGGGTAGTGGGTAATTTGCCGTGAGGTAATGGTATTTCTGATAAATTCAGATACTCCCCCACTGTTACCTGTGGGTCTTGAGGAATGATAGGCTCTCGACTCTGGTATAGCAGGAGTGCTGTCACTACACTGAAGTCATATCTCAGTAACCGCACAGATATGAATGCGTTTGAGTAGCAGAAGGGCCACAAGTTCAGACATCTTCCTGTTTGGACTTCTAGCATTGAGTAGTGCCACCATTATGTTGTCCACACTAAAGTCTGAGGTTGCTCTGTATGAATGTCAAACAGTGGGACTCTGCCTAAAAAAGGCACCATGAGGACAGCAAAAGCTTTAGTCAGTATACAGAAGCCCTGGCTTGAGAGGTGTAAACCATTTCTGGCAGAACAGTAAGCCTTATCTTCCATCTCATTCCAGGATGGCACATATTGGACCCCCCCCCTAGAATGACACCACTATTTATGTATGTATGTATGTATGTATTTATTTATTTTATTTAATATTTGGTAACCAGGTAGGTACACTGGTCCAAGGACCCATTTTAGTCACAATCTGGGCCAGAGAGGCTAGACAATTCAAATAAACATATAAAGACTGTAGAGCTATTTACAGAGACATTTACATTGTAATAGCATCTTTCTTGCTTCTGAGTATCTATCTATCTATATATATATATATATATATATATATATATATATATATATATATATATAGTAAGTTCTATTATGTCTGTCTACATGTCCCTCTGTGTAAAGTGCATTTAGTCATTCACTCTCACATAGACAACCACTATGTCACAGTCATGTCTTAATTATTTTTATTATCTTTAAATAGATCTTGAAAATAGATATCACACAAATGTATTGGGTGGGGATAGGAGAAGTAAAAATTCAAAAGTCCAAGGAGTAGCACATCAAAATCTGAACAAGTTAAGGCACAGCGGGTCAGCTGAAGATTTACCTACTGTTTCTTTTATTTATTATGACCATCCAACTGAACATATGCCTGTTTGCAGTAAAACGCTAGGGACAAAATCTGATAAACAATCCAGATATTTTAATGTCTGCTCAAACAATACATTTCAAGGAAATTAAACAAAGCAAGGGGTTAAACATAAAATCTATGTACATGACACGCTGTAAACTAAATGCATAAAAAGTTATGTTCCAAAATATATATAACATAGCTATTTTTACTAAGTAAAACTGAGGCAAATCAAACTGGTAAGTATGATGTAAGTATAGTGATATATACAGAATTTGCAATAGCTGGAAGCAGATGGGTAAATAATTGGTTAAGACACTAGATGTGTATAGTGTTATATAGATTATGTAAAAGCAGATAGGCATATGAGGAAATCTGGGTAAAAGATGAAAGGTTGGTAGTCAAGACTCTAATTGCTTTATATTGTAGCTTCTGTATGTACATGTATAAAAAGGACTTTGCATACAGCTTTCAACAGCAAGTATTTCATTAGCCATAAAAACAATTCAAAACAGCTCTCAAAAAACATCTGGCTAGCACCTGGACCTGCCCTTGTAATCACCCTCCATGAACTCTAAGAAAGCCTGCTCACCAAATCTTACTACTACCTCAGACCCCACAACACTTCCCCTTTACTAATGCATCTCTCTCTCTTACTCACTTCTACCTCCCTCCCCTCTGTCACTCCTGCTCCTTCAACTCTTACCCGTGCTAACCTTCTTTCATATTTAAACATCTCTCCTGAATACTTTTTCTTCTACCTCTGTCACTGCAAATATCGTATATAGGTTCATAGTAGGTACTAGGCTATCGGCCCAAGGGCCTACCTAAGCCTAGCCAACAAGGTTCCCTGGCTTATGCCACCCAATAAAGTTATTTTCCTGTGCCACTGTCGAGCAGAGACACAGAAGTGATCCCCAGGGTGTATTTCCTAGTTCCCATCCACTCATCAAGATTTTTCATGAAGAGTGCTAATGAAGAACTTTGCTTGACATAGATGGGTAGCCTGTTCCAGAGTATGGGAAGTCTCTGGGACAGGAATCTATCTTTCCAGCATGTCCTGTTTACTGTGGTGACAAGGTTTAGGTCCCTAGAGCGTGTAGCTCAGAAGGATTGGGATTTCTTTAGGTGTAGCATGTCCAACAGCTCTGGGTTTGACATAGCTTTATATGTTAGGCAGAGATCACCTTGGAGTAGGCGATATGCTACGGAGTAAAGCTGGAGTTTTTTGAGGCAGTCAGTGTAGGGCATTTGTTTGAGGCCAGTAATCCTCTTTGTGAGGTACTTCTGTGTCCTTTCCAGCTGCTGCAGATGTCTTGTGAGGTGCATTCCAAAAGGGGTGTTGTACTCTATAATGGGTCTAATGAGTGTCGAGTAGAGGGGAACAATGACCTCTTTTTTCCTGCATGAGAACTCTTTTATGATGAGGTGCGCCATGTAGAAGGAATTCCTGACTACTGTGGCGATGTGACTATCAAAGGAGAGACTACTGTCCACCTGGGTCCCAAGGTCTCTTATCACGCATTTGGTGTTAAGTAGATCGCTGCCTATGTGGTAATTCATGGGTACAGAGTTTTTACCAAAGGGGATGACACTGCACTTTTTGGCATTGAGTTTGAGGCCATGGCTCTGACACCAGGCATCTGTCACAGTGAGGCCCTTCTGTAGGATGTCCACATCATTTGGGGACTTGACTATGGCTCCTAGTTTGCAGTCATCTGCGAACTTCATTAGCCAGAGGCCTTCTGTATTAGCCTGTACTTCAGAGGAGTAGATACCAAACAGGAGAGGTCCCAGGACAGAACCCTATGGTACTCTACTTGTCACTGCTTTGAGGTCAGATTTGGAGTCTGCAACTTTTACAGTGTGGGTTCTGTCAGTGAGCCAGTTGGCAACCCATCTTGTGACGTAGGGATTTATACCTAGTTTAGTGAGTTTAGCTATAATTCCAGAATGGGGGATGGTGTCGAAAGCCTTGGCGAGGTCAAGATAGGCTGTGTGAACCACCTTACCCTCATCTATGGCTTTGGTGACTGCCTCAAAGAAGTCGATCAGGTTCAGGAGGCATGGTCTGCCTTTCACAAGCCTGAACTGGGTGGGATCCAGACTTTGGAGGTTACCAATGTCTTTGTTTATGAGTTCCATGATGATACGTTCCATGGCCTTGCAAACCAGGCTCGTCAAGCTAATAGGTCGATAGTTCCTGGGATCAGTGGTGGCTCCCCCTTTGTGGAGTGGGATAACTGTTGCTGTGCACCATTCAGTGGGCACAAAGCCTGATTCGAGGCTATTATTGAATATGGTGCTTAAGTGGGGGGCTAGTTCATTCTGAAGTTCATGTGAAACACAGCCTGGGATGTTGTCCCATAAATTGCTACTACCCCCCCCCCCCCCCCCCGAAAGCACACTTGGTAGCCCTTCCACTGCCTGTGTAAAAAAGTAAACCTATCTAACCTTACTTTTGTTGAGTATTATTTGAATGTATAATAGGGTCATAGGTAGGTACTAGGCTATCGGCCCAAGGGCCTAAGTAAGCCTAGCCAACAAGGTTCCCTGGCTTACACCACCCAAGAAAGTTAATTTCCTGTGCCCCTGTCGAGCAGAGCCAAAGAAGTGATCCCCGGGGTGTATTTCCTATTTCCCATACAATTATCAAAATTTTTCTTGAAGAGTGCTAATGAGGAACTTTGCTTGACATAGATGGGTAGCTTGTTCCAGAGTATAGGAAGTCTCTGGGACAGGAATCATCCCTCCAGCATGTCCTGTTTATTGTGGTGACAGGGTTTAGGTCTCTAGAGCATGTAGCTCGGAGGGATTGGGATTTCTTTAGGTGTAACATGTCCAACAGCTCTGAGTTTAACATAGCTTTATATGTTAGGCAGAGATCTTTTCGAAGTAGGCAATATGCAACAGAGTAAAGCTGGAGTTTTTTGAGACAGTCAGTGTAGGTCATCTGTTTGAGACCAGTAGTCCTCTTTGTGGGGTACTTCTGTGGCCTTTCCAGCTGCTGCAGATGTCTTGTGAGGTACATTCCAAAAGGGATGTTGTACTCTATAATGGGTCTAATGAGTAATGAGTGCTGAGTAGAGCGGAACAATGACCTCTTTTTTCCTGGATGAAAACCCTTTTGTAATGAGGTGTGCCACATAGATGGATTTCCTGACTACTGTAGCAATGTGATTATCAAAGGAGAGACTACTGACCACCTGGTTCCCAAGGTCTCTTATCACACATTCGGCATTAAGTAGACTGCCATTTATGTGGTAGTTCATGGGTACAGAGTTTTTACCAAAGGGGATGGCAATGCACTTTTTGGCATTGAGCTTGAGGTCATGACTCTGACACCAGGCATCTGTCTCAGTGAAGCCCTTCTGTAGGATGTCCACATCATTTGGGGACTCGACTATGGCTCATAATTTGCAGTCATCTGCGAATTTCATTAGCCAGAGGCCTTCTGTGTTAGCCTGTACTTCAGAGAAGTAGATACCAAACAGGAGAGGTCCCGGAAATGAACCCTGTGGTACTCCACTTGTCACTGATTTGAAGTCAGATTTGGATTCTGCAACTTTTACAGTGTGAGTTCTGTCAGTGAGCCAGTTGGCAACCCATCTTGTGACATAGGGATTTATACCTAGTTTAGTGAGTTTAGCTATAATTCCAGAATGGTGTCAAAAGCCTTGGCGAGGTCAAGATAGGCTGTGTGAACCACCTTACCCTCGTCTACAGCTTTGGTGTCTGCCTCAAAGAAGTTGATCAGGTTCAGAAGGCATGATCTGCCTTTTACAAACCCAAACTGGATGGGGTCCAGAGTTTGGAGGTTACCAATGTCTTTGTTTATGAGTTCCATGATGATATGTTCCATGGCCTTGCAGACCAGGCTTGTCAGGCTAATAGGGCGATAGTTCCCAGGATCAGTGGTGGCTCCCCCTTTGTGGAGTGGGATAACTGTTGCTGTGCACCATTCAGTGGGCACAAAGCCTAATGTGAGACTATGATTGAATATGGTGTTTAGGTGGGGAGCCAGTTCATTCTGAATTTCGTGTAAAATGCAGCCTGGGATATTGTCCGGTCCCATGGATGCTGTGTTTTTGGTTTTAGAGAGTGCAGTTTTTACCTGCATAGATGTGATGACAGGGACTCTGCATTCTTCCTGTATAGATATGGGCCCTTTAGGAGGTGCAAGATGGGTAAAGTTAGCACTGAACCTATCTACCAGGATGTTGGCAATATCAGTTGGTTGTGTAATTTTCGTGCAGTTGTGCTGTAACTCAAAGCAGATCTGGATGCTACCATTGAAATTCATGACTAGCTATAGAATGCTTTGTGGTTGCACATAGAATCAGTAGCGATTTTGTTTTAGTAGCTAGCTTTGGAGGCTCTTATAAGGGATCTCACCTTCTTACTAAGGCTGACTAGGGAGCTCCTCCACTCTTGGGATTTTACTCTCTTTTGCAACAGTTTCTTCCTTCTATTGTAGAGTTTGTTTATGGCAGGGGACCACCAGATTGGCTTCCTTTTTTTGGAGGATAGCATCTTGGTGCTGTTTGGGATCCACGATCCATGCACTTGTGTAAGTGCTTATAGAGTGCATTTGCATAGGATTCAGGAGTCGTAACTGTATTGTCCATCTGCATGGGTGTCATGAAGTTCACCACTTCTGTCTTAAGAAGCATGAAGTTGGCTTTGGAGAAGTTTTTTACCATGGTTTCCTTAATGTTAGGTGGGGGCGGGATGCGTATAGCTAGGGTGATTAGCTTATGGTCGGATCTGACCAACAAGGAGTTGACTTCAGGTGTGGAACATCGGTCACTCATGTTGGTAATGACTAGGTCTAGGATATTGTTGCTTGGTGGGGGTGTGGATAAGTTGATCCAGGGCATTGGCATTTATGAATTCCAGAAAGCGTTGAGCGAAGGAGTTGGTACATGAGTAGTTTTCCCAGTTAATGGTGGGGTAGTTGAAATCGCCCATTGTTAGGGTGTTTGGTTGAACCCTAATATTTTCCAGTGTATCAAGAAAAGAGGAGTGGGAATCCTGGGGCATGGTGGGGGATCTGTAGCAAGCTACAATTTGATTTGCAGTTTTGTTCACAGGTAGTTGCACTTGGATAAACTCAGATGCATTATGCTGCGCAACTAGTCTGGAGGTGTGGATATCATTAATGAATATGGGCACACCTCCGCCTTTGGTGTTCTGGTCTAGGTTAGATGGCCGAAAAGTGTGGTATGAAATATAGCCTAGTAATGCAGGGGTGGTCTCTAGAGCCCTGAACCAGGTGTCAGTCACTGCACAGGATATCAATGTTTTCCATTTTAAGGAGTGCCTCGAGTGAGTGCATTTTGAGATTTAGACTTCTAGCATTGAGTAGCATTACCCTCAGTTTTTGCTTGCCTGTTCCTGTTATGGTGGTGAATTTGTCATTTGAACCTTGCCTAAAAAGGCACTATAGAGGCGGCAAGACCCTTAGCCAGTATCCAGAATCCCATGTAAATATTGTGGCTTTACTGCTTAATTGTCCACTATCAATTGTGTGTATATATATCTCATCTGGAATTATATAATGCTTTGCCTTCCTTGTGTGGCAAAAGTCTGTAACTTCTATTTGAAACTGTTGCATGTATGTTACTTGTGATTATATATGTGTGGACCTTTTTTCCTCAGGCCTTCCCTGAAAAAAGGGCAATATCCCGGTCAAAAAATGTCAAATAAATAAATAAATAATAATAAATAAAATGCATACAACATTTGGTTACAAGTATTTGACTTGGTGTACGTTTACTGCTTTTGTACATTGGAGTATCTCAGTATCTGCATTTAGGCCCGGGTTGCTGCCAAAAAGGATCCCAGAATCAGTTCACTTACTTGATCGGCATACATATATATCTCCCTCCATATAAATAAATATATGTATATTTGGTAATACTACTTTTCATATTATAGATGATTATACTACCGAGAAAGAGATTATGTGGTATGTGGCATTAGAAAGAGTCAGAGACAGGTCATTTTGTGATCTGTGAATGTTGATGGTACATGAACAAGTAACGGTCCTCTGTGTTATATACAGAAACTATACACAAGAAATGGGACTGGGTGTCTGGCTATCAATAAAGCTTTATGTTTCTATATCCATTAGGATGTTTATATTTCCTGACAGTTTGTTGCAGCAAAAGTAATTATTTGGTGTTATGTAATGTAGGATTACTACTCATTTGATTTGGAAAATACTTGAGGGCTTCTATTGTCAATGCATGCTTGATGTTTAGAAAGACTAACTTTCTACATTAAAAAATGTTAAAAATAGAAAAACTATATGTCTGTGTTTCTCCCTTTGATCATTTTGTTAATCATTTTCTGTGCCTCAAGCCACCTGATGTAGTTATCAGCTCATTAAGGACTACAATTGTCTGGCAGTTTTAAGGTGAGATTGTGCATCTTGAATCGTGATATTCTTTGAAGAGGTAACAGCTGCAGTTGATGAAGGTCTGACATTGCATGCCACTTATCCTGGCTGCACTAAGGTATTTGACACTATCCCACAATAAGGAATAAGTGACAATTTAGTAGCATAAACATCAATTCATAACATCATTCAACTGGTGAAAACACCATCTAAGCAAAAAAAAAAATCAAGGTGGAAGGTTGTCTGTCTATTCTAATAATGGTGCATTGACTTTTATTGTTTCCACTTGTTTTAGGCTGTTTATCTCAGATATGTTAAGTAGAAAATTGGTTATAGAGAGCAAAATATAATGCAAACAAGGAAATAATTACTACAGTAATATATGATGAAGATTTACAAAAAAGCATTCTTGGTTCACTAGTAATAGCTTGGGAAAAAAGTACATAAATTATGACTACACAAATTATGCAATCATAAAAAATATGACGTTATTAAATATTTAGGGATAATGGTAGACAACAATTTAAACTTTGACCATTACCTGTATCTGCCAAACTCAGGAAAGTACATCAAAATTTAAAGAAATTCTTTAGTTACTCCAGGGACATCATTGTACCACTTTATAACTCACTGATACAGCCCATCTGTTGCTTTTGAACAAACAATATGAAAGAACTTGAAAATGTACAATAACTGCTTACAAGAAAAAAATATAGGGTTGGAAAACTTGAACTCTTCAGAATGGCTTCATGAGATACCATTATATTCAGTGTCTTAAAAAAAGTTACTTAGAGGTGACCTTTGCCTGGTCTACAATGTGATGCTTGAGTTGATTCTGTTTGAAAGAGTATGTGTGGAACACACATACTACAAATAAATATCATTAATGCAAACAAGTGATACATACTTTACATAAGGTTTCCAGAATTACAGAATAAGCTTCCCTTTAATATCTAAAGACAGCCTAAATGTGTAAGGGAACTGGTCCAGGTACCCTTTTCCCATCACAATCCAGGCTGTAAGGCACAGAAAAGTCCATACACATATAAACTATTATAAAACAATATATACATTTAATAAATTGTTGACCATTTTTAATCATGACCCAGTCAACAAGGGTAATGTTGAATGCAATATACTGAGGAATAGTTCAGAGTAGTTAGTCAACTGTCTTGTTTTTGGGAACTGAGAGGAAACAGGAGTATGCAGACAAAATCCATAGAGCCATGGGAAGAGCATGCAAGTTCTACATAGGAAGTGACATGAGGTTAGGCCTGAATCTTGACTCTGGAGCTGTGAGCCCCAAACCTCAGCTGCTTACTCATTGTGCCATCTAATTTCTAGAAAAACGGGGATATGGTTTTCTTTAGGTGGAGCATGTCCATCAATTCTGGGTTGGACATGGCCTTGTATGTCAGGCAGAGATCACCTCTGAGTAGGCAGTATGCAACCGAGTACAGCTGGAGTTTCTTCAGTCGAGCTGCATAGGGCATCTGTTTGAGGCCAGTGATCCTCTTGGAGAGGTACTTCTGTGGTCTTTCCAGCTGTTGCAGGTGTCTTGTAAGGTACATCCCAAATGGGGCGTTGTATTCTGTGATGGGTCTGATGAGTGATGCATAGAGGGGCCCAATGACCTCTTTTGATCTGGATGCAAATCCTTTTGTGATTAGGTGGTCCACATAGAAGGATTTTCTAACTACTTTCGTAATGTTATTATCAAAGGAGAGGCTACTGTCTACTTGGGTCCCCAGATCCCTTATTATGTCTTCCATATTTAGGGGGCTACCACCTATGTGGTAGTTTGTGGGTACTTTGTTTTTTTCCAAAGGGGATGACTATGCACTTTTTGGCATTTAGCTTGAGGCCATGGTTTTGACACCAGGTATCTGTCTCAGTGAGACCCTTTTGGAGGATGTCTGTATCTGCCGGAGAGTCAATTATAGCCCCTAGTTTGCAGTCGTCTGTGAACTTGTCAGCCATAGTCCTTCTGTGCTTGCCTGTATCTCTGAGAAGTATATGCCAAACAGGAGGGGTCCTAGGACTGAGCCCTGAGGGACGCCTCTTGTAACCGGTTTAGAGTCAGACCTAGCTCCCACAACTCTTATCATGTGGGTTCTGTCTGTGAGCCAGTTGGCAAACCATCTCGTGATGTAGGGGTTTATGTTCAGGCTGGTGAGCTTGTCTATAATACCTGAATGGGAATGGGGTTGAAGGCATTTGCGAGGTCTAGGTAGGCTGTGTGTGCCACCTTTCCCTCGTCTATAGCCTTGGTAACTGTCTCAAAGAAGTCCACCAGGTTTAGGAGGCATGATCTGCCCTTAACAAATCCGAACTGGGTAGGGTCCAGTGTTTGGAGGTTCCCAATGTCTCTGTTTATGAGATCCATGATGATGCACTCCATAGCCTTGCAGACCAAGCTAGTCAGGCTTATAGGGCGATAGTTCCTGGGGTCTGTTGTGGCTCCACCTTTGTAGAGCAGAATAACCATTGCTGTGTACCACTCTGTGGGCACGTAGCCTGTGGAGAGACTGAGTTTGAACAGTGTGTTTAGGTGAGGGGTTAGATTATCTCTGAGCTCGTGTAAGACACAGCCTGGGACACCGTCTGGTCCCACTGATGCTGTGTTTTTGGCTTTGGAGAGGGCTGTTTTAACCTGAGTGCCTGTAATTTCAGGGGCACTACATTCTTCTGGTATGGTATGGTTATGGGCCCTTTTGGGGGTTAGAGGGGGGGGGTGAAATTTGCACTGAACCTGTCTGCCAGGATATTGGCAATATCAGTCAGTTCAGTGTATTTTGTGCCATTCTGCACTAACTCCGAGCAGATCTGAGAATTGCCACTTAGATTTTTGACATAGCTAAAGAATGCCTTGTGGTTACCTTTGAAGTCCTTGGCAATTTTTCTTTCAAAGCTAGCCTTGGATGATTTTATGAGGGATCGTAGTTTCTTGCTGATACTGATCAGGGATGTCTTCCCTTCTTGGGATTTTAGTTTTTTCTATACTAGTTTCCTCCTTCTATTGTATAGCTTGTTTATGGCAGGGGTCCACCAGACTGGTTTCCTTTCCTTGGAGGAGTGAGTCTTGGTTTTGCTTGGGATAGCATGATCCATGCATTCTTGTAGGTGCCCGTAGAGTGCATTAGTAAAGGATTTTGCAGCTTGGACAGCATTATCCTTTAGCATGGGGGCTTTGAAACTTTCCACCTTGGTCTTAAGTAATGTGAACTTTGCTTTTGAAAAGTTTTTCACGGTGGTTTCTTTGACCGAGGGTGGGAGCGGAATGTGGATATCCAGAATGATTAGTTTATGGTCAGATCTAATCAGTGAGGGGTTGACCTCTGGTGTGGAACACCGGTCGCCCATGTTCATGATGACCAGGTCCAATATGTTGTCACCTCTGGTGGAGGTGCTGACCAGTTGATCCAGAGTGTTTGAGTTTATAAATTCTAGGAAATGCTGGGCAAGGGAGTTAATACTTGAGTAGTTCTCCCAGTTAATGTTTGGGTAATTGAAATCACCCAAAATCAGGGTTTTTGGTAGGACCTTTATGTTTCCCAGTGTTTCCAGAAATGCGTAATGGCAGTCCGGAGACATGGTGGGTGATCTGCAGCAAGCTACAATTTGAATTGCAGTTTTCCCCATTGTTAGTTGCACGTGGATGATCTCTGAAGCTGAAATAGCACAAGTAACAAAAAACTGAGGATAATGCTTACTCAGTGCCAGAAGTCTAAACCTCAAAATGCATGCACTCGAGGCACTCCTAAAAATGGAGAACATCGATATCTGTGCAGTAACTGAGATCTGGTTCAAGGCTCCAGACAGCACCCCTGCAATACCAGGCTACAACTCTTACCACACTTTTCGGCCAGAAAACCAAGATCGAAACACTAAAGGTGGAGGAGATTCTCACTAC